>NC_064808.1:108691441-108720607 GCF_023721935.1 Panthera uncia | reverse complement strand
GGGGGGGGGGGGGGGGGGGGGGGGGGGGGGGGAGTTCTTGGTGATAGGGCCTTGGCAATGTGGGTGGCTTGGGGATGAGGCCGTGGGGGTGGGGGTTTGGGGGGCTTGGGGATGGGGCCTTGGTGATGGGGGGAGGTATTGGGATGGGGCCTTGGCGGGGTGAGGGGGGACATGGGGAGGGGGCCTTGGTGGTGGGGATTGGGGGGATGCTTGGGGATGGGGCCTTGGCAGTGGGGGTGGGGATGGGGCCTCACACGGCTGGGGGGTTGGGGGGGGAGCCTTGGGGGGGGGGGGGGGGGGGGCATGTGGATGAGGCCTGCAGTTGTCAGTGTTCAGTTTGCAGTGGCTCAGATCAGATCCTGCTTAGTGAGGATGTGACCGGGTGAGGCAGCAAGAGGGTGCAAGGTTAAGGAGCTCCAGTGAGTGTGACCTTAGCAGGGTCCAGGTCATTTCTCAGGGTGGGTGAAGAGTGGGCAGGTCTTTCTTATCTCACAGGGCTCTACCCATGGGGTGTAGTGTACAAGACATGGTCAAGGGCCTTTTATATGCCCACCCACAGCCCCTGCGCATACAAGGGGTTAGAGGTCAGGGGGGCCTCAGCAGGGGTACACTGGCAAGGTGGAGTTGGGAGAGCATCACATTCTGTTCCTTCGTGGTCCTCAGCAGGAGGCAGGGACAGCAGGCCTTAGGGCCTCCCTGCTCTCAGTATATGGGAGTTCAGAGGCCCAGACAATTCACTCTAGATTCTAGAAACTTCTGCGTTCACATCTACTTCCCCGGCTAACCAACTGTATTTGGAACAGGAGTGGATCTCACCTCTGCTGCTTCCTAGCTTTGTCACCTTGAGTAAAGCACTTGACCTCTGGAGCCTCAGTGTCTTTACTTAGAAAAGGAAGGTAGCAATTTTTAGTTTGTATGGTTTCGGTGAGAATTATATGAAATGATTTTAGTAGATAGCTCTGTAAGTGATTCAAATCCAAATTCACATAACTTCTCAGCGGTTCACTGGTGAGCCCTAGAAGAGACATTTTCTAGTCTCGTGTGGGCCCCCCAGTCCCTGGCAGTCTGGGGTGTGAGAAGTAAGTGATCTCCACAGAAAGAGAGCCAGAAGCAGCTGAGGAGGGTAGAAAGTTCCGGAGAAGAGACCCTTGGCCATGACACCATCCAACACTGACCAGGGTACCTGAGTTCTTTCCATAAGATTCATGTGGTTCGTCTCTTGGCATTGTGTCTGAGACACTGTTTTACAAAGGGCAGGTTTGTGGGTTGTGAGCTCAATTTCCAGAGCGGCGTTATTGTTTTTTCTATTAAGACTTTATTTTTCCAGATAATTTTTAAGTTCACAGCAGAACTGAGTGGAAATTTCAAAGATTTCCCGTACGCACTCTGCCCCAACGCACGGGTAGCCTCTGCTCTCATCACAGGGCACATGGGAGTGGTATATTTGTTAAAACTGATGAACATGCGTTGACACTTCATAATCACCCTAAGCTTACGTTACGGTACACATAATGCTTACATATGGTACACCTGATGGTTACATTATGGTTCATTCTCGGTGTTTGGACCAAACAATATGGGTTTGGACCAATAATAATGACACATATTCATTGGTAGCTGTAATACAGACTATGTTCACTGTTCTAAAAATCCTCTATTCTCCAGCATTATTTTTTCCATAAATACAATCACTCTCAGACTTAATTATCAGAGTTATTATGTCAGATAATAACGTTTTATGAATATTTTGTTTCAAATACTCGTAGGGATATAAAAGGTATTTCTATGGGGCATGATCAAAAAGTTTGAAAATCACTAGAAATAAGGCTGATCACATTGTCTCAAAATATAATCAATCCCTTGGGGCGCCTGGGTGGCTTGGTCGGTTAGGCGTCCAACTTCGGCTCAGATCATGATCTCACACTCCGTGAGTTCGAGTCCCGCGTCGGGCTCTGTGCTGACAGCTCAGAACCTGGAGCCTGTTTCAGATTCTGTGTCTCCCCCTCTCTCTCTGCCCCTCCCCTGTTCGTGCTCTGTCTCTCTCTGTCTCAAAAATAAATAAACGTTAAAAAAAAAAATTTTTTTTTAAAAAACAAAATATAATCAATCCCTTTAAGAGGCACCCAGCGGAGGCATAAGATTTGGGTTTGCATTCAATCATTGACTCATCCAACAAGTATTAATTAAGCAATAGATTTGCCCTTTGCTGTGCTCTAGTCTAAAAACCCTAGGGATAAAATACCGAACATGAGAGAGAAAGTCTGAAGCCCTCGGAGCTCACGTTTAATGAAAGAGAGAGCATAAATAAATATATAATAGAGATTTTATATTTTAATAAAAAAAGCGAGTCAAAGACTAATAAGATAGGTGTAGGGCTAATTAAAATGTATTGTACCATTTTTAAAAAGTAGTTGAAAATGCTTATTACATTTCAGGCCCATCTCCTAAAACGAGACTATAGGAAAAACTGAAAAAGTGTGCAAGAGGCTTAAGTCATGACAAGCATCAAAATGCCAAAGAGGATTATTTATCTCGATATCTTTCATAAAATACTGAATTTAAAGCATCAAAAGTAGTGTTGCCTGAGATACGAATACTGTGTGCTGTGTAAAGGCATTGTAAATTCATATTGTCAAGTATTTTAGCTGGGAACAGTAAAGGACGTCACATGGAGTCTGCATTTTCTTGATCTTTAATGTCACTAAATATCCAAAATCAATAATAAAACCAAAACAACTAGGCATAGGCACTCAATAAAGATATAGTGAGAGGCTGAGGAAGGTCAGGTATGAAAATAAAAGATAAAACGATTCAACGTACTTTTTACCTGTATCTTAAACTAACAGCAAAACATTGAATTTGACACCTCATTGTTTTAAATGCTCGGTTAGAAGAGCTTGAACCAACACGATTAAATTGGATTTATAAATGTTTATTACTATTCATAATAACAGAAATCCACTAATCTATATCCATTGTTCAATGACATTCATATAACTGTAAAAGTACTCTAGTGTTCAGAAACAATTTTTAAATACGAGAGTAATTTATAATAGGCGTGCAAAGTGCCATTTATCCCAAACACATGTTCTAGCAGTAACAATTTGCTAAAAGGGTAGGTCAGGATGTGACACTACTTTTTATCATATACTCTTTTCCTTAAAGTAAAACACAAGAGTGGTGTTTTCCACTACATTTTCAAATTTGCTTGGCTTTTTCACTAACTCATAAAAGCCACAGTGGAAAACAAATGAAATGGGGCTTGTGTCATTTTCGCAGGTGGCTCATACCAGTATTTTTTTTTTTTAACTTGTACAGCCTTTAAGTTACAACTCGGTGCAGGATCTTCGTCTTGACTATGGTAACCATGGAACGAAGCCTACCGTCTTCAAAGAGGACATCTAGGCATCATCCTCCACTCACCCATCTCAGAGAAAGCCAGGCACTCTGACCTAAAACTCCCGATTTCTGCTCTGCCGGTGACCACCGAGCTTTGGCAGTATTGAACTTGCATGAGACATAGATCCGTTCCTCCAAAATGAGGGTGTTATACTAGATGACCTTCAAGATTTCTTTTGGAAATCTATTTTGTTTCCTTTGTTAAGCTTTTCCATCTCTCTCTCTCTCTCTCCCTCCTCTTCTCTGTCTCTTTCCTGCCCCACCCCCCTTTTACCACGGTCTATATATGTGGCTTTATCAAGCTCAAATGCATTTTAAATAGTTGTTGGAAAAAGCACGTGCAAGAATAACAGTATTCTGCAAACTTTAACGGGCGGATACTTGAAATATCATTCACTCATGTGTGTGTCAGCCCCCCTTATCTGCGGTTTCCCTTTCCAGAGGTCAGCCGAGGTCCAGACCCCACGAAACCTCCTCCTGCCGAATCTTTGGAAAGTCAGCAGTAGCCTAGCTCTGTGTCACCGTGCCTGCGACCGTCCTCACGTCCTACCATCTCATCTGGCAGGCATTCGCTCACGTCAACTCCTCATAAGAAGCGTGAGTCCAGCAAGATATTTCAGAGAGAGACCACATCCCCATAACTTGTAGTACCGTATAATAAAATTGTTATAATTGTTCACTAGTTACTGTTGTCAATCTCTCAATGTGCCTGGTTCATAAATTAAACTTTATCATACACTCAAAGGTTCATTTATCATCCAATCCTAATAGTTACTTTTGCTTTCAAAATTCTGTTTTCTCTACAAAACCAGTGGTTCTAAGGCATAACAATACAGACAAGGAGAATATGTTTTAGTGGTGGAAATAATGAAGGAGATGAAATATAACTGATTAAAATCACGACAGACTTAGAACAGAGACAAGATAAACTGTCTGCTTTAAGACAGTTAGCAAAACGATTTCGACCTATGCTTTGGCTCAGAAAAACCAGATTAAACTCAGTTTATTTTTGTAATTGAATAAAAGATAATGTTTCAATCGTTGGTGCCAAAAAATTAAATTGAATATTCATAAGATGACAAACCGTGGTAAATTTTCTTAGTTCCGAACGATTTGAGGGACCTAGAATACCAGCACGGTTAGAGAATATTTTATATCAAGTCTGTGCAAAATATGCCATTAAATTATGACTACTCATCAACAAAAAGCACATAATTTTTTGACCCATTCAATGCCTGTCTTTTAACAATTAAGTTTTCCTCTTGTTAAACTCTGTCACATCTTTAACTGACTCGTTTGCTACATGTATCGTATTTATTCTTTTATTCCCATTATTATTAATAGTAAAATAATGTGCAAAGACTTTGAAAGCACCTTTTCTTAAAAGTATCACATTATCTGTGTTTAAAGAGGGAGGAAATGACTCTGAAAATATGTTTCTTAGGAGAATTGAAACTTAATGATTTATTTACTCTCTTCCAAAACAGCATTAATGTCTTCCTCTTCCCAATTATTAGTGAGGGAGCCCGACCTCTGAGCATTGTTCTTTCTCAATAGGCCATAGTACTGAGTTCCTTCTGGTTAAGTACTTTTAAAATTGTAACTGTGGGGTGCCTGGGGGGCTCAGTGGGTTAAATATCTGACTTCGGCTCAGGTCATGATCTCACAGTTTGTGGGTTCAAATCCCCACGTCAGGCTCTGTGCTGACAGCTCAGAGCCTGGAGCCTGCTTCCGATTCTGTGTCTCTCTGCCCCCGCCCCCACCACTTTTGCTCTCTCTGTCTCTCTCTCTCTCTCAAATAAACAAAATTTTTTCAACGAAGAATAAAATTATAATTGCAATGGCGCATACTAAATAAATGTATAGCATAAAATTATAAGACAACTCTTCTCTACTTGGTACCCTCAAATCGAAGCCCATTTCTATTTCCTAGGTCCTAACTTGAAGACAGTTACAGCACATGCAATACAATCATAAGCCCAGGGGTGTTCAATGTATACTACACTCTTTTACTCTGTGTGTAATGTATACGTACAATCACCACACAGTGTCTAGATTCCCAGGTAGCGATGTCACATACAATTCATCCAGCTGACATACTCTGAGCGCTAACTTCCAGATTTGATCTTTAAGAACTGGGTTTGTTGCGACGACCAGCTTGACTTTTTGACAGCTCACAGAGCCAGTCAGCCAGTCGGGTAGTCTGTCGCGTCAAGCATCCGTTTTCTTTTATTTCATTGAATTGACCAGTGATTCCGTGTCATAGAATGAGTTGCTGAGTTATGCGTCTGCCATGGAGAAGAATCACTACATCTGGAATTTTTCTTCAGCTTAGTTGTACGTTTTATTTCCATGTATCCGTTCTTGAGCTGCAATATCTAAATTTAAGGTTTCAAAGAGGAATATGTTGCGTATACTGCAGGATTCCTTCTTAATCGATCTGGGATGTCTGCCAGTCTCCTTCAGAATGCCTTGCTTTTATCTTTATAAGATTAGCTTACATCCAGCGAACTGTCATACTTTGCGTTCTCCTCATACCTTGGCATTTCTCGAGCAAGAAATTGGTATTCGGGTCTTTAATGTCCCTTTCCTGGAGTGAGACTTTTATTTCAATCAAGAAAATATTTTCTTATATTTATGCCCCTTGGAATTCCATATTATACATTTATTCTTTTCAGCTGAGCCCATTTTGAATTTATTAATGACAGTATTTAAAACTTGTGCATTTAATCCTTATTAATGACCAGATTCTTTTTTTCTAGCCAACTAATTTAACGCTTCTGATGTGTAATTTTCCTACATTCAAGGAGTTGCTTTTGAGGGGTTGAGACCGAGGCCATCTTTTGCGTTCTAAAATCTCGGTTATCTTTTCTGACTTCCCTCCCTACTTTTTTTTCCACAAAAGAAAATAACATTGCACCATGGAAGAGAAATAAGCATCAAAAGTCTTGCACAAAATTACTAATGCAGTTTACTTTTTTAAAAAATGATTATTTACCTATGTTGAGAGAGAGAGCAGGAGCAGGGGAGAGGCCAAGAGAGAGAGGGAGAGAGAGAATCCCAAGCAGGCTCCACATGGTCAGCGCAGAGCCTGACAGGGGGCTCAAACTCACGAACCGTGAGATCATAACCAAAGCCAAAATCAAGAGAGAGACACTCAACCAACTGAGACACCCAGGAGCCCCAATACAGTTTACTTTTAATAAGCTAACTTAATCACATCATTAGACACTAACCCTAATTTTTCTCTAAGATTTTTTTTTTTTCTTTTGAGGTCTCAAGGAATTTGTTTCCTGTATAAAGGCAAGAAGTGTCCCTTGTTTGAAATTGTTAAACATTTACCAGTGTGAGACTGTTTTGACAAAGTGTGGACAATATTTGCCTGTGTCATTGACATAATCTTACAAATACATTTTCGGTATTCTAATTAAAGAATCCTGCAGTGACCCTAAAGTCTAATATAATGTGGCATCTTTGCAAGGTCATGATGTGTGTTTCACGATTATATTTTTTAGGTTTGAGCATAGGCTAATAGCAAAGCTATGAAGAGTCAACACTAATTCAAGTTGTTTCTTGGCCATTTCTGTTTTAGGGTTGGCTGGAGTGACACTCCAAACCTCTCAGGAAGGTTGGAAGGAAGCAGCAACCTTGTAGAGTAGGACAATCAATGAGACGCAATTTCAGAATGGGCCACACAGAGGGAAACACAATAAAAATTTAACAAAGAAAGGATGTGGGATACAATACCAAAGAAGTAGGTCATTTCAAGGGAACAAAGGCAAAAAAAATCCAGATCTGTCATTTATAGTTCCTTAAATGGCTTGGCTTTAAAATCTGCTTGGGCGCCCTATGTAAATGTCGGAAAACTAATGTGCATGGTAATGAGGCCATAGGAGCAGTGAAGTATCTGTGTGGAGACCCTGTCCTAATGATTAGGAAGATAAAAGCATGGGAGTGGGAGACCTGTGGTAGGGGTGAAGGTGCAGAGACACCGAGAGATGATCTGTAAACACTTGAAGACCCAATTTACGGAAGAGTAAACAAACTTTCCCTCCTCTGTAAAGCATGGAAAATTAGCGCAGGGGGCTGGCTAGGAGGCACATTCCAATTATTACCCTGTTTAAAAAGCACAAAAAAACCTAATGTGACCTGTTTCAGAATAGAATTAAATGTACCTGGGGGTGCCTGGGTGGCTCAGTCGGTTGAGCGTCCGGCTTCAGCTCAGGTCATGATCTCGCGGTTCATGGGTTCGAGTCCCACATCGGGCTCTGTGCTGAACACTTGCTCAGAGCCTGGAGCCTGCTCCAGATTCTGTCCTTCTTTCTCTGCCCTTTCCCCACTTGTGCTCTGTCTCACTCTGTCTCTCAAAAAAAAAAAAAAAAAAAAAGAATGAAATGTACCTGAAGATAGAGGTTATTGTTCTGTTTTGTTTTGTTTTGTTTTAATTACTGAAAGCATTATCATGGGGACTTGGTAAACAGCAGGAACATTAAAAATGAAGTGGCTTCACCAAGGACAAGTTTTGGAAACTTTTTCCCAACTCTAGGATATTGTCCTTTTGTAGTTAGCTCCCCCCAAAAAATTATTTAGTTTTTGGACAACAATCCTATCATATTCGGCACAGCTGGGAATTTTAATAGTTCTGTTTCAGGTCATTTTCAAATGTTTGTAGTTATTAGGAGTGTTGGCCAGACCCCCAGGAAGCACAGCAGCATTCTTAATATGGCCCTAAGGCATATGCAGGACAACTTTATATTGAGAATAAAAAATATGCAAATTAATGATCTTAATCTGACCAACACCTTGAACAGGGCGATGACCACACATATATTTTTCCCTAATGCATTAAAGTTGACGTAATTGTTTTTCTAGTGCGATATTAATTTTACCAAGCTTGGAAAGTTGTTGAATTCACTTTTGAGGCCAAACAAAACTGCAGAAAATATGAAAACATTAAGGCCAATAAAATCTGGTATAACTTACTTTGCACGTTGTTTTGAAAATACTCATGCAGCAACTTAAGGAACTATAATAAAACCAAGGGGCCATCTCTGAACAGCCAAACTAGGTGTTCCAAAGATCATTCTCGAAAGTCTGTATACTTCACTCTGTGGGAAAACTTTAGGCCCTAAGTCAGAGCTGGCTTGGTCTTACTTTGTGCATCATTTTAAGCAGATCAAATATGAGGTTTCTCTATTAAGTAGCAAACTGGAGGGTGAAACACAAGAATAATAATATGGCAGAATTGAGAGTGAGAGAGGACTTTTACAAATGTATACAAGAAGAACCTAGAACTCAGTATGGGGTCTGTGCCTATTTACTATGCTTGCAAATATCCCGATGTATCTCTTTGGAGCTCAGAGATATCAATGGGATGTCCATTAATTGAAAAATATAACAATGGTACTAAATTACTGTGAATACATTTGAATTCCATTGGCTATATCCTATTTAGTAGGGTAAATTTTTACATTGTCAATATAATGGAAATTTACTTTTAAAGATCAGATATTAGGGGCACCTGGGTGGCTCAGTGTGTTGGGCATCAGACTCGATTTTGGCTCAGGTCATGATCCCAGGGTCATGGGACCGAATCCTATGCACAGCATGGAGCCTGCTTGGGACTCTCTCTCCCTCTTTCTCTCTCTGTCTCAAAAAATCAGATATTAGTATTATGACATATATGTATAGGTATACAAGTTAACTCCAACTTAAACCAAAGCAATAGTTGGTTAGCATTTGTACAAACAAATTTTGTCAGAAAGCAGCATTGCAGATTTTGAATACTTAGTTCTCACACAGCTTTGTCTAAATAAACACATGAGGATTTTGTTAATTTGTATAAACAATACTAGAGATGAATTTTCATTGCTGAAGTGAATACGGTTCTAGATTTGTGGTTGGTAGGAAACGTTAGTGAGACTCCCGTCTGGAATGAACGAAGTATAAGAATTTAGCAAGGTTAGCAGTCGAATGCCTTTGGTGCAGAGCACGGTCTTGACCAGACCCCATCGGACCTACATTCTCTCGCTTCACAGAGTTCCTTATCTCCTGAACTAGGTACAAGGCCAGCCAGTCCTACTTCCAGGATGCCACTGTGTTGACCTCAGAGTAAGTCTGTCATGCACGGCACCGGGAGCGTCTAAGCAGAATTAGACTGTGCTCAGAGCGGCTGTAAGAACTGGTTATTTGTTTTGTACTTGTTTACTAGTAACGTTTATCTGAAATAAAACAATTTGTGGGAAAGTTCCAGGGGGAAGAACATTTAGCCTTCATCTACCTTAACCCATTTTATTGGGTAAAAATGGGTCGCATTTACCCAATAAGCCTACCATTTGCTTCATGACCATATTAGGTCAGTTTGCAAAACAAACATATGTGATATAATTGTGTAAACACACTGTATGATAGAAGGCCAATAATTTTGCAAAAAAATAAAATTCTATTACCTAAAATTTATATTATGACCACCTCAAATTTTGATAATACTGGATAAATATGCAATTATCTGTATTAAAATCAAACTCAACCTTTTATTTTTAGTAATTTAGAGTTCCACATAGCAAAGAGAATACACTAGAAAGAAACCTCACAAAGAATATTAGATAACTATAAAAGACTTTTTTCAAAGAGTGTTCCTTAAAGCACACATTTTATAACATATTATATTAATAATGTTCTATAATAAAATAATTTTCAGAAACACTACGTAATTTGCCACTCTTAGATAATCACAATATACATCAATATATTACAGGCTCTGAGAAAGTTTTATTAAAGAATCCTGTTTAATTTTGCTTAATCCAGCATTTCCCCAACATATAATAGTGAATTAGAAGGAAATCTGACTTGGACGGAACTTCAGATTGAATTCTATGCTCAATATTTGGGTTGGGCACTCATAAACTAAACTTCATATATTTTTTAAAAATTTTTAATGTTTATGTATTTTTGAGAGAGAGAGAGAGACAGAGCATGAGCAGGGGAGGGGCAGAGAGAGAGGGAGACACAGAATCCAAAACAGGCTCCAGGCTCCGAGCTGTCAGCACAGAGCCTGACATGGGGCTGGAACCCATGAACCATGAGTTCATGACCTGAGCCAAAGTCGGACGCCCAACCAACTGAGCCTTCCAGGCGCCCTAAACTAAACTTGATATTTAAGAAGACTACCAGAAAGGTGAGGGACATGAAAATACTGAGTCACTAAAACAGAAGACATTGGAGAATACATGTAAAAGTAAGTTTCTGCACATAAAATTGTTGTCCTGGATAGGAAAGAGAAAATCTACTTGGCGTATTTGGCAAACAGTATGCCGCATATCATCAATTCTAAGATGCATTTCATTTTCTCATTTTGAACAGCTCTACAATCAGGATAAACCCTTGGTGTCTCTCAAATGCTCTTGGCCAGGGGCAGTCATAATATGGTCGACATCACTTGTGGCCTCTGGTAAGAGTAAGAACACGCAAGCATCAAACTTTATGAGATGGTGTTTGTGGATAGAAGAACGTTTCAAAGACAATAGTGGAGCATTTTGTAAACAAATGCTATATTCTCGACATTCTTGATGACTCAGAAAATGACATTATATGGAAAAATACAGAGTTAAATCTTTCTCAACCAAAAAATTATTCAGGAGAGTTGGATTCTGAATTGGAACAAGCTTCAGGGATACTTAAACCAGTGTATTCTGCTAATAATTTCATTTTTATTTATGCACAGAAGTAATTTAAAAAATTATGTATGAATAAGTTATGTATGAAAATTATGTATGAAAGGGTTCTTTGAATAAGCATAACATTTCTAAAGATAACAAAGCATTGATTAGTTTAATTAGTAGTTTAATTGACAGCTTTTTTTTCTTTCTCAAGGGTACACAAAATAATGGCACATCTTAAGACTTTACCTTAGCTATGTTTAATTATGTTAATTCTCCAATGGATGCTAGAATTTTAAAATATCTGTCTTGCCATCAAATTTCTCAAAAGAATTCAACAATTTTTTACTAAATAGCTTTTATTTTCAGATAGACGTGTGTTCAGACTGACCATTTTTAGCAAGTCATAGAGAATTGATCAAACTGAAATATGTCTATACAATAGCTACAATGGCAATACTTGGCCTAAAATTTGGGCAGCCCAGTGGATTTTTGCCCCAGTGTGTTGGTTGGCGCCTGATAGGGATGATGGTGAAAACAATGAAGTTGACCAAAAAATGTGTTAAAGATTTACTGCCATATGAATCTGCAATTATTTGATAAGCACTTGGCCAAAAATCTGATGCATGCATTTCCTTTCTAAAATCTGCGATGAGATTTTTGTCTGCGCTGATGCATTAAGTGACTGAAGCTGCTTCCAGATTTTTTGTTTTGTCATTCTTCCTCATCACTGACTGCTGGTTGTGTTACACTTCAGTAGATTTGAAATTCAGTAGTAGGAAAGCTATGATCGCCAAAATACATACATTCTATTTTATCTATTGTATGTATTTTCCTCTTTTATAAATCAGCAACTTTAACATTTTCCTTTTAGCAGAGAGTTATTAAAAATGAAAACCCTATGGGAATGCAAGCTGGTGTAGCCACTCTGGAAAACAATATGGAGGTGCCTCAAAAAATTGAAAATAGAACTACCCTGCGACCCAGCAATTGTGCTACTAGGTGTTTATCCACGGGATACAGGTGTGCTGTTTCAAAGGGACACACGCACCCCCATGTTTATAGCAGCACTATCGACAATAGCCAAAGTATGGAAAGAGCCCAAATGTCCCTCAGATGAATGGATAAAGAAGGTGTGGTATATATATACAACGGAGTATTACTCGGCAATCAAAAAGAATGAAATCTTGCCATTTGCGACTACATGGATGGAACTGGAGGGTATTATGCTAAGTGAAATTAGTCAGAGAAAGACAAATATCATATGACTTCACTCATGTGAGGACTTTAAGAGACAAAACAGATGAGCCTAAGAGAAGGGAAACAAAAATAACATAAAAACAGGGAGGGGGACGAAACAGAAGAGACTCATAAACATGAAGAACAAACAGAGGGTTACTGGATGGGGTGTGGGAGGGGGGATGGGCTAAATGGGGAAGGGGCATTAAGGAATCTACTCCTGAAATCATTGTTGCACTACATGCTAACTAATTTGGATGTAAATTAAAAAAAATAAAAAATAAAACAGGTTAAAAACTACAAAAAAAAAAAAAAAAAGAATGAAACCCCTAGCATATATTACGGGTTACGCCTCAGCGCAGTAGGACCATAAAATCCTTCCTTGTCTCTAGGAAATGTAGTGAATTAATAAAAGTGCCACCATCGTCTAGTGTTTCTCCCTCCCCACTTTTCTAATAAAAATGCAGAGAGAACATTGAGCGGCTCAGGCTTGCTCTAAAGAAAATAGGGATTTACAGAGCAGCTGTGTGTGGATTACAAAGGAAAAAAGGCATCTATGCTGGGAAACACGAGCATTAAAACACTCACCTCTACGGAGGTGCCACTGTGTTCGTCTGCAGCGTCTACATTAGGTTCATCTCGGCAAGAAGAACATGATGGATTTGGAAAATATTAAATTATCCTGATTTTTTCACTTTGTCTGGCAGTTTTTTTCCCATAAGGTCAACTAGCCGATCTTTAGTCTTTGTGATTAAAAGTGGGATGAACGTATCACGATAGAGACGCAGGTGTCCTTGTCCTCCAAAACCGTGTTAACATTTTGTCTTGGCTATGTCATTCCGATGGATGTGGTTAGCCAGCAAAAATTTAAGGGGAGATGCTTGGCATCTTTTCACTGCTACCTTTTCACTGCTCAAGTAACTTTGCCAGACTGACGCGCCAGTAATTCCATTTTGAAACAATGAGTTATCCAAATTTTCTGCTGACGTTGGCTCACACCGCCTTGCATGACACATTTTAAAAAGCAGGGTTGGATTTGAGGTTTAACTGTTGAGAGACCTGAGGAAGGAGACCGATAGGCTGAGAGAAAGGGGGAGATTTCTGGAGACAAGTGACGTAAAACTGCATAGATGAAAATCCTCCTTCCTTCAGAAAAGCTTTAGGAGAAGCGCACGTGTAGGTTAAGTTTTAAGATACAACGGCTGAATGACAAAACAAAGTCGGATCTACTCAAGGACATCTTGGGAGGATAGTGCATCGTAATTAGGATCCGGGAGCGTTTCACAGACGGGACGGTTGCACATGAAGCCATGTGAAATGCCACCGGTATGAAAAGGTAGAGCATCATTTACAGAAAAAAGCCCAGGTTCAAAGGGTTCAAAGGGCGATCTCCATTACATGTGATCTCAGCCTGCTCACTCAAAGAATACTTTACTCATCTGTGGAATGGGAAGATAGCATTATATCAGAGGTTGATTGTATTAGTGCTGGGCACAGGGAAGGCACTATAAAAGTAAAGACTACCATTTTATAGGAAAAGAAGTTCACAGTCCAAAAAATATTAGGGTAGCAAGCAGAGAACTTTTTTTGGGGGGTCACATAAAGGTATTTGGTGTCTGGTTACTTACGGGGAAAAGACATGGGAAGATATAAGGGGAGAACTGGAGAAAATGCAGGAGGTAAATTGGGTGGATTGTGGGGCCCAAGGAATTAAATATTCATTTGTTAAGTCATCCAACCAGTATTTATAAAACATCTGCTGTGGGCCTGGCATTGTTCTAGTTGCTAGGGATATGACAATAAACTAAACACTCCAAGAACTAGCAGTCACCTGTAGCTGGTCCTGGTAAATACCTACCAAGTTATAACAAGAGCTAAGAGTAGAAAAGAAAACAAGGGGTGGAAGGAGAAGAGTCAAGAGTTTAGGATGTTTGGGGGTGGGGGGGTGGGACTTGACATTTTAGACAGATTAGCCAAGAAAGGTTTTTCTGAGAAAGTGACTTTTTAAGTAAAAAGCTGAAGGAAGTGAGACAGCAAGGCATGCCCATATCTGAGGGAAGCACATTCCGCAGAGGAAATGGCAGCTGCAAACACCCTGTGGCGGGAATGTCCTGCCATGTTCCCAGAACCGGGAAAGAGGCTGGTGGGCTGGAGCCGAAGGAATAAGTGGGCGAGTCTAGGGGCAAGGAGTGGCCTTGGGGGCAGATTGTTGGAGGGCTTGGGGGGGGGGCATAGCACAGACCTTGGCATTTCCTCTGTGAGATGACAAGTCTGGGTTTTGAGCACCAATGTGGTCTCAGTTATATTTTAACAAGTCCATCCCGGCTGCCGAGGTCAGAATGGCTCAGAAAAGGGACGTAGGTGTGAGAGAAAGGAGGTCAATGAGGATGCTTTGAATCTCACGGGTGAGAATTGGTGGTGACTGCTGGGGTTTGGGGTGGTTGGACGTGTCCAGATTATAAACGAATTTTTAAGCAGAACCAACGAGATTTGCTAGTGGATTGAATACAGGGTATGAGAGAAAGGGAAGAGTTTAACATAATTCCAAGAATTTTGGCAACGGGAAAGATGGAGAACACTGGAGGAGACTTGGGTTTGGAGGGATTATCGGGATCCGGGGGGGGCGGCATGGCAAGTTGAAAATGCTTTGTAGACATCCAAGGGGAGATGTCGAACAGTTGGACATACAAGCCATGAGATGGATAAGATTACTTAGGGAGTGGTTTGGACAGGAAACAGAAAATATCTGAGGACTGAGGCCTGTGAGTACCAACCTGGAGAGCTTGGAGAGATGAGTAGGGACCGAGAAAGACTACTGAGAAGTGGCCAAAAATGCGAGAGAAAAAGATGCTAATGTGTGTTCTGGAAGCCAAGTGAAGATGTTTCATATTAACCAGTGTATGGATTGGAAAAGCAAAGGAGCAGTAAAAAGAGACAGCGAGACATCTAAGAACATTTTTTACAAATTGAAGGAAAACGTGTATGTTCCCCAGGAGAAAACAGTGGTGGGAAGGCCTCATTAGAAGGAATTAACCAGAAAGAACAACAAAGCAAGTAGCAGTTTTTCAAGGCAGAGTAGGGCTGACCATCTGCACTAGAATCACCTGAGATGCTCATTAAGACATGCAGGTCCCAGGCACCTGGGGGCTCAGACTCTTGCTTTCTACTCAGGTCATGATCTCACGGTTTGGGAGTTCGAGCCCCACGCTGGGCTCTGTGCTGATAGCATAGAACATGCTTGGGATTCTCTTTCTCCCTTTCTCTCTGCCCCTCCCCTGCTCTTTCTCTCTCTCTCTCTCTTTCTCTCTCTCTCTCTCTCAAAACAAAAACTCGCGGGGCGCCTGGGTGGCTCGGTCGGTTAAGCATCCGACTTCGGCTCAGGTCATGATCTCACGGTCCGTGAGTTCGAGCCCCGCGTCAGGCTCTGTGCTGACAGCTTGGAGCCTGGAGCCTGCTTCAGATTCTGTGTCTCCCTCTCTCTCTCTGCCCCTCCCTGTTCATGCTCTGTCTCTCTCTGTTGCAAAAATAAATAAACGTTAAAAAAAAATTAAAAGAAAAAAAATAACTCGCAAGTCCCTGAATGAGAATTTTTCATGGAAGACTAGGAATTTGTATCTTCAGAAAGTTCTACAGACGATTCTTATACATGTTACTAAGAGTAACGAAAAATTTAAATAAGGGAATAGATGCCCAGGAACAGTTTAAAGAGTCACATGTATGTGTGCAAATGTAGGTTGTAAATATGGAGATGAGGTGACCAGTTTCAGGCTCCCACCCTCATGATCTACATTTTTATCCAAGAACAGGATTAGATTACAGCCACACAGGGAAGAAATGTACTGCTTTGACTTTCAAACTTAATATCCTTTCTCCCCGAATGTATTACAAAACTCAAATTGGCAACATTTGTTTTTCCATTTCGCTTCGTGCTCTGTGGGGGAGGAATTGAAAATTGAACTTTGCAAGGCCTCCTGTGGGCTCGCTGCTGCCTCCAGAGCACACGCAGACGACAAGTACAGTAGAACCCATCATTACATCGTTATTCCACGGATGCAGCGACGTTGCAGGTCAGAAAGGATCTCCTCTTCCTTCACGCACGCACAGTGCACGCACACCCACGCACACAACGTGCACGCTCACTCACGTGCACCTGATATGCAAGCAGCGTCTGCAAACCCCTACGGTAGATTTTCATGTTGGGCTTATGGAAATCCATTTTACTGCCTCGTGAGTAATTTCAGCTGCTTACGCGTCCAAGCAAGTTTCTACCCTAATCTTCAGGATCCTGAGAGATCTCAGCTCTCACGGAGCTGATCAAGGACTGGGTGTCCATGAGATGTCCGGCTCTGCACAAGCAGCGTGAAAAACCATCGTGTCTATTCCTGGTTCAACAAACTCTGATTGCGTGTGGGGAAAGTGGCAGGGATGAAGGGGAACGGGTGATGTCCGAAATCAAAAGTGAGAATTGTAACAAGAGCCTCTAGTAATTATCTTGTGCTTTCTGGGTTCCGAATACTGTCCCCCGTAGTTTACATTCACTGTCTGGTTTTATCTTTTTAGTCCTATGGGGTAGAATAGATGAAGAAGCTGAGGCCCATTGACCCCAAGGTAGAAAGTGACCAAATTAGATTTACAGACCGGTCTGTGAGATGGTCACTTCTGTTTTTCCACTTTGCTATCCAAGCAAGCTCTTTTGGAATGCAGCGTGACTACTGGAGTTGCCGAATTGTTCTATAGATCCTGCGTTACAGCCATATGTGCCACGCCACTCGTATGTTTGCATGTTAACCACGCGGGAAATACCTACGAGGTGCATCATGGTGGAATAACTATGGTGAGGTATCGATCTAAAGAGACTGAAGGTCCAAGAGCAGCCTGCTGTTGTACAGGAATTCAAATATACAGAACCACAGGGACACGAGAGGTGTAATGTCCTTACAGATAGACTTTCTCCGGCTTACTGCCTCTGGGCATCCAATCGGACCCTCCCTCTGGGCTCTAAGTCACTCGGTGTTCTTCTCACAAGGGATGGATGGTTACCAGCTATGCTGCTTCAAATACCTTCCCTGGCTGAACTTGTTGTCCTCAAAATGGATACTCTGAAGGGTTGGTAGCCAGATCAATGTATCTCAAGTCTCAAGTTATTGCCTTTAGTCTGTGTGCTTGATTCTATCCACAGATGGTTACATTGCCGATTGAAGGTTTCTCCCTCACTCCGGGTAGATTTTTTCCTACGCATCAGAGGTTCCCCCAGTCATTTCTTCCTTCTTCTGACATATCCCTGTTACCCTGACATCGGTAATGCTGCTGTTAGGCCTAAGGAGGGGTTCTGGGATATAGGAAAATGAGAATTCAGATATGGAGGCTTTAACTGGGTGTTAGGTGTAAGTGATGAATCCCTAAATTCCATTCCTGCAACCAAGGCTATACTACATGTTAACTAACCAGAATTTAAATAAAATTCTTGGAAGAAACAAAGAAAAGAGACGGAGGCTTCAGTCTCACTGCCGCCCTTAACTCATCGTTGGGTTCTTGGAAGGTTTCGTATCTTTCCTGAGTCGCAGTCTCATCATCTTTAAAACAAAGTCATTTGACTATCTTTCTGACCTTTCCCTGTCTAATATCCCATCTTTCTGCGATGATTCTTTTCAAAAATACATCCAGAGAACTGTGCATTTCCCTTGCCTTAGTTCTGTCTCTAGCCAAAGAAGGTGTATATGCAATTCCCTATGAGGATAACCCATCAGAGGCCATTTTATAAAAAGCAAGACATTTTTGAATGCAAACTTAATTTTCTTAATAACCCTTGACTGTTTATCTGAGTATAACAGTGACACATTGCCCCTGGACAAAATGGAAAACACAGACCGATAAAGAGGAAGTTCGAAATCACCTATAATTTTTGAACACAGCGATAATCACTTCTTACCTCTCCATGTTCCTGTTTGCTTGCTTCTTTGTTTTGTCACTAAAATTAGGGCCATTTTTCCTTTTGCATACTGCTTTTTTTCCCTTCAATGTATTGTCCTTAGTATTTACTTTCATTAAGTCATGTGAAAATATCATTTTATTTCTGCATAAATTCCCAAGTTAGTGTTCTAACCACACTAATGCAATCACCTCTGTGGTGGGACACTGATTTGTTTTCAATATTGCATTATTTTGAATTATAATGTACGAATATGTGTCCATATATATATATGCAATGGTTTCATCAACAACATAAATTTCTAGAATTGGAATCACTGGTCAAATAGTGTAAATATCTGTCCACATGAGCTGGACCCTCTTTCTTTCCAGCCACCTTTCCTGTCTCACTGTGTTCCAGCCACATGCACTTTGCTGCTGTTACATCGTGCGAAGGTCGTTCCTCTCTCAGAGACCTTGACCTCACTGTTGGTTTTCTCCACCCTCAGGGCATCTCTGTCTCTAGATCTCAAGGCTCACTCTATTCCTCCATCTATTCTGCTCCAATGTCACCTTCTCGGAGGAACTTTCCATGCGTCTCCGCTCCCAAATAGCCTCTCCCCCGCCATTCTCTCTCTGCTCCCCCTGCTTTTGTCTAACATACGTTTGCCCCCGAAAATCATGTTGTTTAATTGTGTAACTGCCTCCGTGTACTTTTTACTGTCCCCCTTCTCCTTAGATTAGAAGCTTCCCGAGCGGAAGAAGTATGGCTATCTCTTTCCTTCTGGTATGAATTCCTACCACCTAGAACACTGTCTAGCATATACTAGTTGCTTACTTAATATTCTTCCAGTGAATTATCTGAATTTGTCATTTACCCATTTGTCTTAGTCCGGGCTGCTATACCAGAAATAACACAGACTGGGTGGCTTGTAAGCAACAGAAACTTGTTTCCCACATTCCTGGAGTGTGGCCAATCCCAGATCCAGGCACCTGCAGATTCAGCGTCTGGTGAAGGTCCTTTCCCGGTCCATGCATACCGGTCTTCTCACACTGTCCAAACAGGACAGGAGGGGTGAGGGGGCACTCTGGCATCTCTTTTATAAAAGGGCATTACTTTCCTGATGAGGGTTCCCTGAGCACGTCCCAAAGACCCCACCTCCTAATACCGTCACACTGGACTTGAGGGTCTCGGCAGAGGAACTTTTAGGAGACAAAGATATTCAGCTCATAGCATCAGCTCTCTTCGCGGATGTTTCTCTTTTCGTTGTAGATAATATTTCAACAAAATAAGACCACTAACCTTATTATTCTCATTTTAGTGTCATTATGCTATTAATCTCAATGTAATTATCTTATTGTAATAATAATCCATCTATATATCCCATAGTTTTCCTAGTTAGTTGTTTGTTTTTTTAGAGTGAAGAGTGGAAGAACTTTAAAAAAAATTTTTTTAATGTTTATTTATTTTTGAGAGAGAGACAGAACATGAGTGGGGGAGGGGCAGAGAGAGGGAGACACAGAATCCGAAGCAGGCTCCAGGCTCCCAGCTGTCGGCACAGAGCTGATGCGGGGCTCGAACCCACAAACGGCGAGCTCGTGACCTGAGCCAAAGTCGGACGCTTAACCAACTGAGCCACCCAGGCACCCCTGGAAGTCATGTTTCTATAGCTGTTATTTTATGGTTCCCTTCTATAATATTACACTCAAAAAGTCCGCAGCCCAGTAACTGACAAATATTCACATATTATTTCTTCCAGTTTCTTTATTCCTTTTTCTTGCTTCCTTCTCAAATTCTGGGATTTATTTTGATGCATGTCATTTGTCTTATCTCCCTTCTTTAAATTGAATACAATGAAACCCAGAAAGAATTTTAATAAACTATTTACCGACCCAGAGTTCCTCCTGTGAATATGTCCCTGGCTAAATGAGAGGAAAGAAATGCAGTTTGGAAATTTCTTTTTCTTCAGCTTAGTGTGTCTGCTACTGATTACAGATGTATTCCTTTCTCACACAGCAGCCCCTGGAACCATTCTGATATGAATGCAGGGACAGCAATCAACTACAAGATATAACCAGAAAAGCGGTGAAACCACATGTTTCTTAAAATGTGGCTGCTGTTCCTGGGGAGGTGTTTGAATGTCGTTCTGTCTGCTTGAATGTGACGCCGTGCGTGTTAGTAATCACGCATACATGATCTCACTTAGTGACTTCACATATTTACCCCGCGTTGCAGGTTTTACAGACGAAGAAACTGATGCTCTAAGAGGTTAAATAACACTCCCAAGGTCGTATGGATAGTAAGTGGCAGAATTGCGGGGGGCCTGATAACAAAGCCAATGATGAAAATTGCACCTCAAATGTTTGCACGACCATAGGAGAGTGTACTGAGCTAAGTCTATCCCACAGGTCTTTCTGCCAGGTACTCACAGCAATAATAACACCTATTTGATGGGCAAGGTGATTACGATTTAGGCACTTGCTCAAGACCCCACGACGCTATGTACACTGTTTCTCCTTCTTTGTTTTTCTTTGAAGATGTTATTTAAATTCAAGTTAGTTGATATATAGTGTATATTGGTTTCAGGAGTAGAATCCAGTGGTTCATCAGTTAGAGACAAAACCCAGGGCTCATCCCAAGAGGTGATGCCTTCATGCCCATCACCCATCTAGCCCATCCCCCCCCTCCACCGCCCTCCATCAACCCTGTTTGTTCTCCATCATTAAGAGTCTCTTGTGGCTTGTTTCCCTCTCTGTTCCCCCCTTCCCAATATGTTCATCTGATTTGTTCCTTAAATTCCACATATGAGTAAAATCATATGATATTTGTCTTTGGCTGACTTATTTTGCTTATCATAAAACCCTCTAGTTCCATCCATGTTGCTGCAAATGGCAAGATTTCATTCTTTTTGATTGCCGAACAATATCCCATCGTATATACATATCACATCTTCTTTATCCATTCATCAGTTGAGGGACATTTGAGCTCTTTCCATTTACCAACACTTGGCTATTATTGATAGTGCCAGTATAAACATTGGGGTGCATGTACCCCTTCAAATCACTATTCTTGTATGCTTTGGGTAAATACCTCGTAGTGCAATTGCTGGGTCATAGGGTAGTTCTATGTTTAACTTTTTGAGGAACCTCCATACTGTTCTCCAGAGTGGCTGCACCAGTTTGCTTTCCCACCAACAGTGCAAAAGGGTTCTCCTTTCTCTGCATCCATGCCAACATCTGTTGTTTCCTGAGTTGTTAATTTTAGTCAATCTGACAGGTGTGAGGTGGTATCTCATTGTGTTTTGATCTGCATATCCCTGATGATAAGTGACGTTAAGCATCTTTTCATGTGTCTGTTTAGCCATCTGGATGTCTTCTTTGGAGAAGTGCCTATTCATGTCTTCTCGCCATTTCTTAACTATATTATTTATTTTGAGGGTATTGAGTTTGGTAAGTTATTTATAGATTCTGGATGGTAGCCCTTTATCCAATATGTCATTTTCAAATATCTTCTCCCATTCCATAGGTTGCCTTTCAGTTTTGCGGATTGTTTCCTTCGCTGTACAGAGCATTAATCTTGATAAAGTACCAATAGTTGATTTTTGCTTTTATTTCCCTTGTCTCTGGAGACGTGTTGAGTAAGAAGTTGCTGCAGCCAAGATCAAAGAGGTTTTTGCCTGCTTTCTGCTCAAGGGTTTTGATGGCTTCCTGTCTTACATTTGGGTCTTTCATGCATTTTGAGTTTATTTTTGTGTATGGTGTAAGAAAGTGGTCCAGGTTCATTCTTCTGCACGTCGCTGTCCTGTTTTCCCAGCACCACTTGCTGAAGACACTGTCTTTATTCCATTGGATATTCTTTTCTGCTTTGTCAGAGATTAGTTGGCCATACGTTTGTGGGTCCATTTCTGGGTTCTCTATTCTGTTCCATTGATCTCAGTGTCTGTTTTACTGCCAGTACCATTACTGTCTTGATGATTACAGCTTTGTAATACAGCTTTGAGTCCGGAATTGTGATGCCTCTAGCTTTGGTTTTCTTTTTTAACATGGCTTTGGCAATTGAGGTCTTTTCTGGTAACATATAAATTTTAGAATTGTTTGCTCTAGCTCTGTTAAAAATACTGATGTTATTTGGATAGGGATTGCATTCAATGTGTAGATTTCTTTGGGTAGTATAGATATTTTAACAATAAATGTTCTTCCAATCCACAAACATAGAACGTTTTTCCATTTCTTTGTGTCTTCTTCAATTCCTTTGGTGAGTGTTCCATCATTTTCAGAATACAGATCTTTTACCTCTTTGGTCAGATGTATTTGTAGATATCTTATTGGTTTTGGTGCAATTATAAATGAGATGGATTCCTTGATTTCTCTTTCTGCTGCTTTGTTATTGCTGTATAGAAATGCAACAGATTTCTGGACATTGATTTTATATTCTGCAAATTTGCTAAATACATGTATCAGATCCAGCAAGTTTTGGTGGATTCTTTCAGGTTTTCTACATAGACCATCACGTCATCCGCAAAGAGTAAAAATTTGACTTCTTCTTGCTGGTTCAGATACCTTTTAATTCCTCTCTGTTGTCTGATTGCTGAGGCTAGGACTTCTGGTCCTATGTTGAACAACAGTGGTGAGAGTGTTCCTGATCTTAGGGGTAAAGCTCTCAGTTTTTCCTCACTGAGGATGATATTAGTTGTGGATCTTTTGTATATGGCCAGAATGAATCACATACTGGGCAATAAATCTGGCCGCAACAAGTACAAAAAGTTGAGATCATAAGCATGCATATTTTCAGACCACAACACTATGAAACTTGAAGTTAGCGACAAGAAAAAATTTGGAAAGACCACAAATACATGGAGGTTAAAGAACATCCTACTAAAGAATGAATGGGTTAACCAGAAGATTAAAGAAGAAATAAACAATACATGGAAGCAGATGAAAATGAAAACACAACAGGACAAAACCTATGGGATGCAGCAGAGGCAGTCCTAAGAGGGAAGCATATAGCAATACAGGTCTTACTCAAGAAGCAAGAAAAGTCCCAAACACAGAATATAAGCTTGCACCTAAAGGATCTGGAAAAAGAAGAACAAGTAAAGCCCAAAACCATCAGAAGAAAGGAAATAATAAAGATTAGACCACAAATAAATAATATCAAAATTTAAAAAAAAAAGATAGAACAGATCAATGAAATTAGGTGCTGGTTCTTTGAAAGAATTAACAAAATTGATAAATCCCTAACCAGACTTATCAAAAAGAAAAGAGAAAGGACCCAAATAAATAAAATCATGAATGAAAGAGGACAGATCACAACCAACACCACAGAATACAAATGATAATCAGAGAATATTATGAGCAATTATATGCCAACAAACTGGGAAATCTGGAAGAAATTCCTAGAAACACATAAACTATCAAAACTTAAACAGGAAGAAATAGAAAATTTGACCCAAGACAAGTAAAGAAATTGAACCAGTAATCAAAAATCTCCCAAAAAACAAGAGCTTAGGGCCAGATGGTTTTCCAGGGGAATTCTACCAAACATTTAAAGAAGAGTTAACATCTATTCTCTTGAAGCTGTTCCAAAAAATAGAAATGGAAGGAAAACTTCTAAATTCATTCTATGAGTCCATCATTACCTTGATTCCAAAACCACACAAAGACCCCACTAAAAAGGAGAATTACAGACCAATATCCCTAATGAACACAGATGTAAAAATTCTCAAGAAGATACTAATAAATCAAATCCAACAGTACATTAAAAGAATTACTCACCACGATCATGTGGGACTTATTCCTGGGCTATAGGGGTGGTTCAATATCTGCAAATCAATCAACGTGACACTTCACATTAATAAAAGAAAGGATAAGATCCCTATGATCCTCTTGGTAGATGCAGAAAAAGCACCAAGCAGGGGTGCCTGGTAGGCTCAGTTGGTTAAGTGTCCCTCCAACTCTTGGTTTTGGCTCAGGTCATGATCTCTAGGTCATAGGATCAAGCCCTGTCAGGCTCTGTGCTGAGGGTGGAACTTTCTTCGAATGTCTCTCTCAGCCCCTCCTTTGCTTGCTCTCTCTCAAAATAAATAAGCGTTAAAAAGAAGAAAAAGCATTTGACAAAATACAGCATCCTTTCTTGATTAAAAACCTTTAAGAAAGTATAGATAGAGGAACATACCTCATATGCTGCATTGGTCCTAATAGGGCTGTTTCAAAATACCTTCACCCTTTGGGTAAAAGTGATTTTAGTGAAGGATCTATGTAAACTAGAGTAGGCTAACTCATAACATTGAGACCCCCAAATTTATAACGGTTCAAACGCAATTAGGGTGCTATAAAAACTAAATATGACCATTTTTAAATGATCACTCATTTTACAAAGTTGCACATTAAAAGGAACAGCATGTCTTGGAAAAATAGAGATGGGAAAGACCCTTTGAAGCCTATGGAGCTTTGTAACTCGAATGCTCTAAACAGAACACTAAAAACAAGAAGAAAAAATATTAGTGCGTTCAAAACACGTTTGTAACTACATGACATCCTGAAAAGGGAAGACTGTAGAAACAGTAGAAGTGTCAGCGTTTCCCAGAGGTACAGAGGATGGTGACATGGATAGGTTGGAATACACGGATATTTTTCAGCTCTTCTCGATGACACTACAGTGATGGATACATGTCACCTACTTTTGTTAAAAACCGCAGAATGTTAAGAGTGAGTCTTTATGGACTTTGGATGTAAAGTATGGACTTTGGATGATAATGATGTGTCATCGTACATTCATCAATGGTGACAAAAGTACCAATCTGATGTGGGTGTTGATAGTAGGTGGAGCCTGTGTACGTGGTGGGGGTGGTCAGGGGTAGATAGGATCTCTGTACTTTGTACTCAGTTTTGCTGTGAATCTAAAACTTTCATAACAAAATACACTCAGGGTTTTGAAAAGAACATGTGAAACTTCTAGTAAGTAAGAAAATACTTGGAAGGTAGTTTTGAAAAAGTGGAAGAGTAAAGGTAGGAGGGTACGAGGAATAATTGAGCTTCAGTGTCACAGAGACAAAGACCAAGGAGACCATGCAACGTTTGTGATGCAGAGCAGGTGACCAAATTTAGGGCAAACGTGGAGTGGATGGAAGTCACAGTTCTGTCCTGTTCTGTCACTCTGTCCAGCCATGTTAGCGGAGTTAGTGCTCTGGAGCTGTTGTTCCATGACACGAACCACGAACACACGGGAGAAAAATCACACGCAAAGACATCACCCGGGCCTGATTCTCATCATTTCCCCATGTGGCAACCTTATAGGAGCTAGTCCATCGTAGAGACTGTGGTAGGACAGACCGGAGTGCTCTGTTCCTCCCCCAACCAACAGTAGCATTCCAGTGAACTGGCAGGGTGTCTGCCTCCATCCATCCATCTCTTATCCTGAAAACAGGATAAGAGACTTAGGGATACCTCCAGGGGGCCCTTGGACTGATCTCCATTTCAAGCACCCTGGAGGAAAAAGAGGTCAGAGAAGCCTTTGTAAAAGATTTTCCTGGGCCAATCCTTTCTCTCACTAAATCAGATGACTGGATTTGCACTGCACGTACGGGCTTTCCCTACAAGGTCTATTACAGTATCACTTGCTTTGTAAAGAGATGGTGGTCACATCAAAACTCATATTCCGGGGCACCTGGGTGGCGCAGTCGGTTAAGCGTCCGACTTCAGCCAGGTCACGATCTCGCGGTCCATGAGTTCGAGCCCCGCGTCAGGCTCTGGGCTGATGGCTCGGAGCCTGGAGCCTGTTTCCGATTCTGTGTTTCCCTCTCTCTCTGCCCCTCCCCCGTTCATGCTCTGTCTCTCTCTGTCCCAAAAATAAATTAAAAACGTTGAAAAAAAAATTAAAAAAAAAAACTCATATTCCTAGAAGGGTCAGTCATGAATATTTACACTGTATACTGATGGCAAGAATTTAATGCCTGATGTAAAAAAAAAAAAAAAAAAAAAAAAAAGATGTCTTTTTAAAAAGATCTTTTGTTCTTAAAACCTTCTATTGTGATACCTTAGTGTTGGGACCGTGACTCGAGAGGTGAGGTCTCACACGGTACAGAAAGGGATTCGAAATCTGACTGCACCACATTTCACCTGTGTGATTTGGGGCAAAAAGATTGATTACGCTGAGCCTGAGGTTCCTGGTCTTATAAAAACGGAGATGGTCATACCCCATAGGAGTTACCCTGTAACTCACCTCTGTAAGTTACAGGCTCGATGAAAAGGCCAAAGACTTTGGAGTCTGAATAAATGACTCCAAACGAAGTGGTGTTAGTTCTGGCTCTGCCATTTATTATTCATACAATCCCTGGCAGATTATCTAATCCCTCTACGCTTTGGTTTCCTCACCTACAAAAGATGAATAATGAGAATACGGCATATCTGCTCTTAGGACGGATGGGTGTCACCTAATAACGTGCCTGGCGTTTGCATCCATTTAGTAAGTATTCATCGTTTGTCCCCATCAGTGGGACTCCTGCTCTGGGTGTTGGAAGACAGCAGTGAGGACAACATCCGCGTCCTTCACGGAGTTTACCTTCTATTTGGAGTTAAGGAAAGGAGGGGAAGGAGATACAAAATAAACAAATAAATAAGAAAAACTTCAATAGTAATTAGCAGGAAAAAGAAAAGAAACCAAGAGATAAAATACAGACTGATAGCGAGGGGAGGGCTACTTTCCAGAGGAAATCATCCTTCACGAGACGGTATCTGGTCTGAAAGCCGAAGGACGGGGAGGAGTGGAAGAAATGCAACTGAGAGGAAGGGCCAACCGGGCAGAGGACAGAGTCAATGCCCAGGTGGAGGCTGGAGGCACGTGGAGGTAATGGGCCCACTGCTCCCGTCCAGGTGAGACGCGTTGGTGTTTTAGACCAGGAGGGCGCAGGTGGCGGCCGGGGAAGACGGGGCAGGCCCAGAAATGGTTTGAAGGCCTGGTCCCTGGAAGGTGTGCGGTGACTGAAAGAAACAGATCGATCAGGGTTGACCCCTGGAGTCTTCCCCTGAATCACGCGCCGTGACAGCGGATTGCGCGCGGTGGGTACGTTTTAAGTGGCACTTAGGTTCAAATCGGACACCGAAGCTGCTTTGCGTGAATGAAGATCGGATGAACGCAATAATTGTTTTTCCTTTCTGAATAATTCCCCTCCCTCGCTCTGCCTTCAGTTTCCCTTTCACCTTTTGAGGGGGCTTGGAAGCTTCCGGGCTCAAATGCTTCATTTTTTCTTCTCCCTGTTACTTCCTGTGGGGATCTGGGGCCACGGTGAAGCAGATACAGAGAATACAGGGGGTATTTAAGAACATAAACACTAAAAGAAGAGACTTCTGAAGACGATGACATCAGTGCCATGACCTGTGGAGTGCTAATTCATCAAGCCTTGAAGTGAAAAATAAAGAAGGTAAAAATGATGTCGTTCTTGGCTTTGCTCCCAGTGTCTTAAAATGATGCCTCCACTGAGCCACCTGACAGTGTCCAGAACCTGTAAGACTATGGCATTTCAACAAGATTTTCCCCCACCTCCTTTTTGATAATTGCATGCTAGGGGAGGGGAGAAAAGAATTCCTCACAGTATGTAAGTAAGAAATGCCAAAGTTGGGGGGTGGGGAAGAACTGCCAGTTTTCATGATTTCCCTTTCTTCCAATTTTCCATACTCTTCCCCTTTTGGTAAAAGAAGGGAAATAATTCTCGATGAGGAACCCTTCAGGTCCCATCAAACTGTAACGTGAAAAGTACAGTCCTCGCCTTTGCCTGTGCATCTACAGGCGTGCTGTTTTCTTCAAAACAACTTCGCTAATGCTAAGATTGCTCCTTCTCCAAAGAAATGTGTTAGTGGTGAGATAAATACAATTAGAGTTGAAGATGAGAGGGACAGTGGGAACAGAAGGTACTTAATCATGCAAAGGAGACTTTCCTTAAGGCTTGAAATCCCCTCCCTGCGGTCCGCTAGGGATAAACCAATCATAAAACACACCAGCGTAATTCATTATGACCCTTCAGGATTAATAGAAATTTCAATATAGCAAAATATTAAACCAACGTCTTTTAGCAAGTTTAAATGGGAGAATGAACGAGCCCATTGTAAGTAATCATGCAGAAACATCCACCGATATAGTCGACCATAAAAATATCACCCCAGAAAATGAAAATGAAATACTTGTCTGGTCCAGATAATTGGAGCAGTTAACATGCCAGAGACTCAGGCATTCAACCTAGATGAATATAAATTATTTATGCCTAACTCAGGGTCTCCAAACTGGAAGCTTCATCTTTAAAACTGTAGTTTCTTGGTGGGGGAAGAATGTGCTGGCTTCAAGCTTTTTACCTCACAATGCTTTCTAACAGACTCCCCAGTGTTTGTTTTACGTAGGCAGTACAACTGTTTTGCCCCAAGGTAATCCTGTGCTCCTCCGGAAATTACTATTGTTGAGGCTTGGCAACAGCTATCTATTTCAGAGAAGTTTATTCTTCAATATCAAATTATAAAAACAAATGCCTCTTGCGTGGGTAATGACACTCTTAAGTATCCTACTTTTGATAAGTTCAAAATGCATCATACATATAAACAAGTTAAGTCCATAAAATGCCATTTTGATCATCAAAAGTGCATTATAGAAGCATCTTAGGCATTGTTTTCCTGCAATTTTATTCTATGCTTAAAATTTCTTTAAAACCAGAGAAATTGGCATGAATAGATCATGAGTTATATGTAGGGATCCCTGGGAAGTGTATGAAATGCTTCTTGCCATTAAGGTCCCAGTATAAATGATTACAAGTAGTGATGGTCAGCATTTCTTAATGCCGTGAGTTTCTTAGTAAATGGATGTCTTGTCAGAAATTTTCTCATCTCCTCCCTCGAAAGAGAGAAAGAAAGAAAGATAGAAAGAGGAAAGAAAGAGGAAGGAAGGAAGGAAGGAAGAGAGAAAGGAAGAGAGGAAGGAAGG
>NC_064808.1:108581479-108691431 GCF_023721935.1 Panthera uncia | reverse complement strand
AGGAAGGAAGGAAGAGAGAAAGGAAGAGAGGAAGGAAGGAAGGAAGGGAGAGAGAGAAAGGAAGGAAGGAGGGAAGGAAGGAAGAGAGGAAGGAAAGAAGGAAGGAAGAGAGAGAGGAAGGAAGGAAGGAAGAGAGGAAGGAAGGAAGGAATAGAGAGAGAGAAAAGAAGGAAAGAAGGAAGGAAGGAGGGAAGGAAGGAAGGAAGAGAGAGAAAGGAAGAGAGGAAGGAAGGAAGGAAGGAGGGAAGGAAGGATGAGAGGAAGGAAAGAAGGAAAGAAGAGAGAAAGGAAGAGAGGAAGGAAGGAAGAGAAAAAGAAAGAGAGGAAGGAAGGAAGGAAGGAGGGAAGGAAGGAAGAGAGGAAGGAAAGAAGGAAAGAGAGGAAGGAAGGAAGGAAGGAAGGAAGGAAGAGAGAGAGAGGAAGGAAGGAAGGAAGGAAGGAAGGAGGGAGGGAAGGAAGGAAATAAATGAAGTTTCCTCACCTCAGTACGCGCTGATATAACTAAGATAACTTCCGCATGGCCAGTCTTGGGCCATGTGGCAAGCCAGAAGAGTGGAACTGATACCCAGTGGTGTCGAATGAAGAGGCCGGTACTTAATGCAATGACGCCAGGTTCAAGCTCCCACGCGCGTTCTCCCACAAGTGCTTTGTAAAGAGAAAAACCTCCAGGTTTTCTGATCTGAAATGCAGATCTCAATTCTTTTGCTCATGTTGATACTATCCTCTGGTTACCAATAACGTACTTTTTCAGATTTGCTGCTGCCCCCTACGTATTCTTAGACTCGGCGTGAACACCAACAGTGGACAAAATTTGCCATCGGGAATGGCAGGTATGGTCCTGACTTGTCCCAAGGTGAGTGGACTGTGTGCGTGGGACTGGCCTGCAGCAGCCCCATTAACATTTCTGGGACCTGTGTTTCTCCATGATTGGCACGGACACGATTTATTGGTAGCAAATATATTACTGATCCTTATGTTTTATTGATTTTTTTTAATATTTAATGTTTATTTACTTTTGAAAGAGAGAGACAGACAGACTGTGAGCAGGGGACGCACAGAGAGAGAGGGAGACACCAAATCCGAAGCAGGCTCCAGGCTCCCAGCTGTCAGCACAGAGCCTGACACGGAGCTTTGAACTCACGAACCGCGAGATCATGCCCTGAGCCGAAGTCACATGCTTAACTGCCTGAGCCACCCAGGCGCCCCTCTAACTTAAAGACTTTAAAATTATGCACTTAAAATTTCATCTAATGGCAACTCTGCTATTTCTTTGTATTTCATTTCATATTAGAAATCACATTTAAATTCATGACCCATTTGCTGTACTCATGGATGGTGTAAGGCTCATCAATAATCCATAGACACACTTTTGCAGGGGATTATAAACTGCCATTTTCCCAAAGTTTTGATTGGGAATGATGCTGAGCTGGGCACATGACGTCATAGCATTTGCCAATATGTAAACAAACAGCGCAAGGATCAGCTGGTGTCCACCTAAAAAAATAAGGTAAAGTCTCTTCCTAAGCTTGTTAGTTCTGAAAAAAAGTGATTATATATTTTGTATGTGTTGGTGGATAGGTCGATCATGTGAGGGCAGTCCATGCAACATGAGAGCAAATATTTATTTGATAATATGTATCAACGCTGCTTTCTGAAATTGTCAGGGGAATGTACTAACTGCAATCCTGGCACTCTGCCTGGAGGCAGCAGCTCACAGAATGCCATCCATTCCTGTGTGTGTTATGCATGCCACTGGGGACTCACATTTGAGATTGTGGAAGAACCCCTGGGTTTGAGTTTTGTTCTTTTAACTTGTTAGCAGAATAGTGTTAGACAAATCAGTTAGCCTTTCTGGGTATCCGTTTCTATGTTTCCAAAATGCTGTGTCAAATAATTTGGAGTATGTGTGAGCGCTTTGCAAGCTCTAAAAGCATTACCCAAATGCTAAACGCTTTACTCCCTTTCGAGGTGTAGATAAAGGGACGGAGGGAAAAGAGACTGTCAAGTTGAATCCCATGCTCTTGCATACACATCATTTAAAAACGGATAACCTGTTGTGTTAAAATCATTAAAAGGATTGAATATTATAATTATACCTCTGACTTGCTGTGAACTCATTTATTGCAGCATTTAATCTTGTGTGGTGCGACAGAAGGGATTTAAAATATGTATCTTCGGTGGATTTTTCAAAGCTGATGCAGTTGTTCCCGCAATGTTTTGTGAGAAAAAGCAACTGAAGGAAAAACGGATGTCGAGCGCTCTGTGCTTTCAAAGGCAAGAGTGTTTCTTGCTAGGTCAGTGGGATCAGGTAACTGCAAAATAATCAGTGCTTTGCTTCGTTAGCACAGATTTAGTCTTGTCTCCACAGAAACCTGGAGTCTTCAAATACACGGCCTCCTCTCTGAAATTTACTTACATACATGTCAAACATTATTTGTAAGGGGATTGGGAGAACGCTCTCCAGCTAAAATTCTAGTGACCATAACATCTCTATCCTGATGCTGTTTCTTTCCCCACATTCTACGTTTTATGGTGAAGGCTTAAGGGGAGATGGCCCCGGACCGCGCAGAGCAAAAATTTTAAGACCCAAGACTTGAACCCTCAGCCTGTGGAGGCAAGGCTTTGGCTGAATTATAAATTCAAGGTCTTACACATTAAGAAGAAAATGTGTGTGGCACTAATGTGACTCGTAGGGGTGCAGGGCAGAAGGTGCACGACTCCTTGGGCCTTTGCCCTGGAGGCTCTGCTCGCGGTGAGGCTGCTGTGATCACAGAGCTGGGGGGCTCGTCCGGAGGGCACTGGGGACCATACTCTTCAACTGTCACCAGGTCCCTTTGCTTTCCTTTGCAGGACGTTTTAACCTCCTGGGGAGTAAACCTTGAATTGAGTCCAGTTTCTGGTTTTTATCCTCCTTGATCCGGGACCCAGACTCTGGTCTGCTCTCTTGCAGGTACTTGAAGTTCATTCTTTAAAGGGGGCATGGAAAGAATTCCTGGAAATATGTCCCTTCCCTTCCACCGTCTCCTGCTTGCAGCAGATGTGTGTCGGAGGCAAGTCTATTTCTGCTTTTGCTCTGATATACATTTTCCAGTTCAGATGGATCGCTGAAGCCACACATAGTTTTTCAAGGGCGTATTTCTTTTAACAGCAGAAGTAATTCATTTTCGTAAAACATGAGCAGGGAACCTGAGGGCTGAGGAAAAAAATTCTAGCTGGATGCTTTCCTTCATTTAGGCTGGGGATTTCTAGAAATATGGACCTATGGCTGACCTTCTCATTTTAAATAGCGTCATTGTTACTTACTTATTCAAATATGCGGACGGTGGTGTGGATGGCAGGGTAATATTTTTATTGGCGTGAAAACGGAAAGCTCTGAGATATATTTAGCTCTATTTTACTGCTTATTATTTCTACATGGCCTGTGTCCCCTCTTAACCATAAAGAAGCAATCAAGTGGGAAAAAAAACAAAAGGCTTCTCTCCGTAATTTTAAGGACAGTCAATTCAACTCTAGCCTTTATTCACGATTCAACAGGTATAGTGCACTAGGTTGAGAAAGACTGAAGGGAAAATGTGAAAAGCACAGAAACCGTGGTCTCAGGTTAAAAAGCTTCAGCGACTTCCCTTTGTACAAATAATGAAGTTGGACTCTCTTAACGTGGCCCAAGCCGCTCGCCATCTGGACTCTGCCTTTGTCTCCAGCAACGGCTGTTCTCACTCTCGTCCTTGCTCTCCACACGCTAGACCCACTGGCCCCCTTCCCTTTGCACGAACGCGCCAGGCCCTTATGCAGCTGGGTTTGCTCACATGCTGATTCCAGTGCGCAAACACTATTCCTCCACTCTTTCTGCAGGCGGCTTCCTGTCTTTTCGAGGTCGGTGTTAACGCAACGCGGGAATTTCCCAGCTAGCATCTGAATGCACTCCTACCCTTATCTTCACTGTTACGTTTTGAGTTTTCTCCACTGTCCTTACAGCTCTGTCGATCTCTGTGTTAGTGTTGTGGTCCGTCAACTCTGTTGTGTTCCTTCTCTCTGAGAGGTTGTACCCTGTAGTGGTTCAGAGCACACGGTAGGTTCAAATTCTCGCATGACTGCCTACCCGTCCTACCATTTAATTCTTCTGCCTCGGTTTCTTCATCCGTAAAGTGGGGCTAATAAACCCCCCCCCAATCTTTTTTAACAGCCCATACTAATTTTGCTATTTTTTTAAAGCATTACAATGAAGACATTAAATTATACATTCATGTGGTGTGTGTGGTCATGGAATTATGAAATAATACTTCTAGAGTGATGTGCCAACAAAGTTGAAATTTTTCTCATTGAGTAAGATGCAGATTTCCGGTTAGGTAACTGGTTTGAAAATGGTTTGAAATGAGCAAAGTGTCCGTAAAGAAGTTCTTTCACAGAAATCAAAAAAGGCAATTACGTTTTCACACGGATAAGTTAATGTCCAAACCTGTGGACCCGGAGTACAGAAAATACTCTTCGATGACAGAACTGGGTTTTTGTAAGCAACAGCAACTTTACATAAACACTTCCTGATACGTGTATTGAAGTAACATTGCATGAAGGTGAGCAGTTTCGTGTTAAAGAGTTACAGAATGGATGTGGTGTTCGCTACTCATTTCACATTACAGTTTGCACTCACCTACCTCCCCCGGTTTATTAAGAACTCAGACAAGCACATCATTTGGATATTAATTTCTCAAAATTTAAACTAAGTGAATTTCTTTTGACTAATTCTTTTCCAAATCCTGGAAGCACATAAAAATACTAACGCAAAGTATTCTGCAAAGAGGTGGAGATTACTGAGTTAATATACACAAATTATTTACAATAATATTTCGTGTGCAAAAAGACCTCAACAAATTGAGCTGTTATTATCACGTGATTGGCTACATGACTCTCCAGTGTCATGAACGAGGTGTGGCACGTGTTGGCTGCTCACTGAAATCTGTAAAATGAATGAACAAACGAATGAATGAATGAATGAATGAATACATGAGTCACAAACAAGGGACCAATCCATAGAACTCAGGCTTGACGATCCATGCTCCTGGGTGCTAGGTACTTTCTACCATGTTTTTCTGTGAGTTGGGGTAAATGAATTAACCTTCTTTCACATCAGTTTCCCAACTAACAAACAATATGTTCAGACTAGATGACTCCAGATCCCTTCCAACCTAAATATTTTATGATTTGGGCACCTAAGTGGCTCAGTCGGTTAAGCATCGACTTCAGCTCGGGTCATGATAATTACGGTTCGTGAGTTCGAGCCCCACGTCAGGCTCTGTGCTGACAGTTCAGAGCCTGGAACCTGCTTCGGATTCTGAGTCTCCCTCTCTCTCTGCCCCTCCCCTGCTCATGCTCTGTCTCTCTTTCTCAAAAGTAAACATTAGAAAATTTAAATATGTTATGATTCTACATTAGTCACGTGGGCCATGAATTGAACGTTTTACTTTCCTTAGAATTTAAGAATTCTCTAAAAAGATAAAGCATCCCTCCTGCCCCAATCTTCCTGGATCTCTAAAGGATTTCTGATTATCTGGAGTCTACCCTAGGCACAAACAGAACTCCACCTGATTCAGTCCACTTGAAGAGTAGTCTTCTGGAATTTTCTAAGGATTATATAAGACCACAGCACACAAAAAATGAAAGAAATTAATATTTTTCAAGTGACTATTACATTACAGTTCCCATCGAGGGTCCCTTGCATATAGCTTATAATTTAAGGCAACAACCCTACAGTGTAAGTACATTTATGCCCATTTTACAGATGATGAAACAGACATGGATTAAGCAATTTGCTGGTGCTGGAACGTGAGTCAAACCCCTTTTGGAATCTGTGTTTTGTTCTGTTATTTTTTTTTAATGTTTATTTATTTTGGAGAGAGAGAGACACACATACACACAGAATCCCAAGCAGACTCCAGGCTCTGAGCTGTCAGCACTGAGCCTGACATGAGGCTCGGACCCACAAACCGCAAGGTCGTGACCTGAGCCAAAGGTGGTCGCTCAACCGACTGAGCCACCCAGGTTCCCCCCTGTTATTGTATTTTAAAATTGAAGTATAATTGACATATAGCATTCTAATAGTTTCAGGTGTGCAACATCATGATTACATATATGTGTATGTTGCAAAATGAGCACCACGATAACTCTGGGTTATTGTTATACTTACGAAATTCTTTTCCTTGTGATAAGAACTTTTAGGTCTACCCTTTAGAAACTTTTAAATATACAAGACTGTATTATTGACCATAGTCACCATACTGTATGTTACATTATTATTATTTTAGATTCCACATGTACGTGAGGTTATATAGTATGTGTCTTTCTCTGTCTGACTTATTTCACTGTGCACAATACCTTCAAGGTCTTTCCATGTAACTAGTGGCAAGATTTTCTTTTTTCTATGGAAGAAAAATATGTCAGTGTGTGTATACGGCACATTTTCTTCATTCATCCATCCGTCCACTGATGGCTACTTAGATGGTTTCCATGTCTTGGCTATTGCACATCTGCGATGAACTTGGGGGTGCAGATATCTCCTCAACATAGTGATTTTGTGTCCTTTGAATGCATTTCCAGAAGTGGAATTGCTGGATGACATGGTTGTTCTATTTGCAGTTTTCTTGAGGAAACTCCATACTGTTTTCCACAGTGGCTGCACCAATTTACATTCCCACCAGCAGTGCACGAGGATTCACTTCTGTCCACATCCTTGCTGATCCCAGTTTTCTTCCTTTTTGATAACAGATAGCCATCCCCACAGGTGTAAAGTCATATCTCATTGTGGTTTTGATCTCTATTTCCCTGATGATGAGTGAGGTTGAGCATGTTTTCATGCGTCTGTTGGCCATCTGGATGCCTCCTTTGGAAACATATCTATTCATATCCTCTGCCCATAATGTAATTGGATTGTTTGTTTTTTGCTCTTGAGTTGGAGGAGTTCTTTATATATTTTGGATATTATTCCCCTATGAGATGTGTCAGGTGGAAAAATCTTCTCCCACTCTGTAGGTTGCCTTTTCATTTCTTTTTTACTGGTGTCCTTTCCTTAGCAAAAATTGGAAGTTTGATGTCATTTCATTGGTTTACTTTTGCTTTTGTTGCCTTTGCTTTTGGTGTTAAATCCAAAAAAATCATCGCCAAGACAGATGTCCTGGAGCTCCCTGTCTATGTTTTCTTCCAGGAGTTTTATGGTTTCAGGTCTTAAATTCCAGTCTTTGATTCATTTTGAGCTGATTTTTGTGTGTCCTGTAAGCTAGTGACCGAGTTTCATTCTTTGGCACGTGGCTGTCCAGCCTCCCCAGCGCGATTTACCAAAGAAGCTGTCCTTTTTCCCTTGTGCATTTTTGGTTTCTTTGTCATAAATTAATTGACCATGTATGTACGGGTTTATTTCTGGACTCTCTATTCTGTTCCACTGATCCTTTGTCTGATTTGTGCCAATACCTACTGTTTTCATGACCACAGATTTGTAGAACTTTTCGAAATGAGGAAGTGTGATGCCACCAGCTTTGGTCTTTTTTCTCAAGATTGCTTTGGCTGTTCGTGGTCTTTTGTGGTTCCATTCAAATATTAGGCTGTTTGTTCTATTCCTGCAAAAAAAATGCTGTTGGGATTTTGATAGCATTGGCATTAAATCTATAGATCGCTTTGGGTCGGTGTGGTGGCAATATTAATTCTTCTAATTAGCGAACCCTGAATATCTTTCCATTTATTTGTGTCATCTTCCATTTCTTTCATCAGTGTTGTATTGTTTTTGATACACAGGTCTTTCACCTCCTCGTTTAAGTGGAATCTGTTTTAGAATGAACAACTGAACAAGAAATGATAGGAATGAAGGAGTGGGCTAAATAATGTGTTTCCTTAAAGAGAACAGTCTATGTAAGTGTGTTTTCAAAGAGAAGCAGAACATCCCTTTGCATGGAGTTCGGTAATTCTCTGTTCAGGTCTTCACCTTAGCTTTAACCACACTCCTCCCTTTCAGATGATTTTTGAGACTCTTACCAGATTTTATATATCTAGGAGTTCCAGCTGTAAAGCACCAGAGAATGTAATTTGAGCAAACACTTAGATATTCTTACATACACTATAATTTGAGATCCATTAATCTAGTCTTTTAGGTTCTTCCATTATTTTTTTCCTACATTCCCCATCGTCCAGTCTGGCTATACTTCCCAATTTACTCAGCTCTGTGTTTGTCCTTTGTCCTTTTGTTTTGTCTTCTCAAAAAATGTTGGATCCAAATGTTGTCTTGTTTTTACACCTGAGCTCATGGATGTTGTTAGAGGAATTGCCAGGTGGGCAGATGGAACCCTCCCATGAACTGTGCTCATCAACCCAGATGGATTCTCAGGAATCATTGAACTCATCCCTCATCTTTTCTGTTCCATTGTCCACACATTTTTCATACAAATACATTTTCATCCTCTTAAAGCCTCCTCCTTTCTGCCTCCCTCTTCTTTTCTGAACACGCTGTGCTCACTTGTGACCTTGGACCTTGGCCCACAACTCTCGCTCCGTCTGAAAGTCCAGCCCTCTTCCTCCTTTCCTGGCCTGTAGCTACTTACATGAGACATTCCCTTTAAATGTTCCCTCTGTAGGGAATCGTTCTGGAGCTCCTCAGGCAGACCCAACCGCCCTGTCCTTTGAGACACTGTGAAGATTTCTATTATAGCACCACATGTATCGCCCAACATGGGACCTTTAGAAAGTGAAAAGGTGCTAGCAAAAATGACATTATCTAGCATGTATAAATTAGGACTGTCCTGAGAACATTGGAATGTGTGGTCTCTCTGTGTATAATTCATGTATATGTTTACCTGACTGTCTTCTCCCATTCGTGTCTTCATCAACAGTGCTGTTTTTACCTTTTTACCCCCAACTCCAAGCATCGTCCCCGGCCCCTCATCTCTGGTTGGCTGAGTGAAGGTTGGGTCTGTAAAAAGCTCCAAAGAACAAAAGGCATCGGGGCCCGGGCACCCCTTGAGGCTGGCAGGGAGGTTTTCTCAGTTTCTGTTCCTCTGTCTTCCTGCTCCTCACTTCTTCCCTGGAACATTATTCATTCTGTTTATTCTTCATCTTCTGCTTTTGTTCTTTGCTCTTAAGCTGGAGACCAGGAGTTGGAAAAGATACGACCAGCGATAGCTCTTAAATGTCAAATAAAAACATTCCTCTCCTGAGGGCTTTCATAACATCGAATATTTTTTTTACTTTTGTTCTCCTTCAGCAAATATTTTTGAAGAAGATCAAAGATATTTTCCCCATAATTGCTGTACCTAAAATACTTTTTTTTTTCTGTGCTCGCTTTGAAGGAAAACTGGCCAAAAATATGCTGTTAATCTTGGTCTCCTAATGCAAGCTCAGTGAATAGTCATAAAATAACTTGAAGTGTTGACCATGTTCTTCTCTCTTCTCATGTCACTGTACTCTCAGCCATCCACCAGTGTAGCATGTGCTGAGTCCTGAGGATAGGATGCTGTGGTACATGCCAGGGATTCAGAGATGAGTGAGACATAGACTCTGTCCACAATGACGCAAGTAGTTGCCTCTGAGGGTTTAAACCACTAACTTCAACTGCTTCCTTCATCTCACCCTTCCCCCCCGCACGTTAGAACATATCCATCAGCTGGAACATTTGCCAAACATTTCTTTGGGAACTGACATAAAACTCATGGCAATAACTAATAAGATCAGCATTAGTTTAGATAGAGGTTGAGGTGCTCTGACAAAAAGGCTACAAAAGATAATGGTTGACTGGCGATGGGTGGGGGTCTACAAGGTGGGGAGCAGGGAAGGATTCCAAAGGCGCACCTGGAACCTTGGAGGGATGATGGATTTCTTCATGAGTGTCACTGTGGCGATGGCTTCACAGATGACTATATAGATTAAAACATACCAAATTGCATAGTCTAAGTATGTGCAGATTATTGTATGTCAAATATACGTCAATAAATCTGTTACAAATATTGTAGCTCAGATAAGATGGGGTTTACTTCCCTCATATACATGTTTGCTCTACGTAGTCTGTCATAGACACACAGAGACCTGAGGTCACTCAGGAACCCAGATTCCCTCCATCTTTTTGTTTCTTCGTCTTCCTGGAACGTTGTCCTCACCTGCATAGTCTGTGTTGGTTTTCTGCTGTGCCTTCTGACCTCCTTCATGAGGAGAAAAAGGCACACATCAGGGAAAGTGCGTGGTCTTCAATCAGAGATAATGTGGAAGATGCACGTATCCCTTCTACTCATCTTTCTTCTCCCGAATTTAATCATAAAGCCACAGACACCTGTCTGTGAGGGAAATTGGGAAATGTGGATCCTAACCAGATGACTTTGTGCCCAAGGAGAACTTTACTAGAAAGGAGGAGAGTGAGAAGGAGGTTTGACGAAGCAACTAGCCCTGTGTGCAGTGACCTTATTTATTGAGCGTGTACTCTGTATGAGGCCCTGTGTTCACTGCCCTAATATATTAGCTAATTTGTTCTTCTCAGTTCTGCGAGAAAGATGGGACCATTCGACCTACGTAAAAGGTGGAGTTCATCTGATTCTGCTTGCATTTGCTCCATATATTTTTAAAAATTTTGGGGGCACTTGGATGGCTCAGTCGGTTAAGCTTCCGACTCTTGTTTTCAGCTCAGGTTGTGATCTCACAGTCGTGATATCGAGCCCCACGTCGGGCTGTACACTGACAGCATGGAGCCTGGTGGTATTCTCTCTCTCCAGCTCTAAACCCCTCCCCCCTCTCAAAATAAATAAAAAATTTTTTTAAAGTTTTATTAAAAGTGTTTAAACTAAAGAAAATAGTTTACTCATGTGTCCTACCTCCCACGCCTCCTCTTGCAACAATCAATCTGTTCCCTGTATCTATGAATTTGGTTTGGTGTATTTTTTTTAGATTCTGCATATAAGATCATACGGTATTTTTCTTGTTCAGTCTGACTTATTTCACTTAGCATAATGCCCTCAAGGTCCATCCATGTTGTCACAAATGGAGAGATTTTATTATTTTGTATATATGCCACAATGTCTTTATCCATTCACTCATTGATAGACACCTAGGTCGTTTCCATGTCTTGGTTATTGTAAATAATGCTGCAGTGAACATGGGGGTGCATGCATACTATCAAATTATCATTTTTGTTTTCTTTGGATAAAATCACAGAAGTAGAATTGCTTGATCATACAGTAGTTCTAGTTTTAAGTTTTTGAAGAAACTCCATAATGCTTTCCATAGTGGCCGCACCGATATACATTACCACTAATGGTCCATAAATGTTCCCTTTTATCCACATCTTCAACACTACTTGGTTTTCTTGTCTTTTTGATAACAGTCATTCTAACAGGTGAGGTGATATCTCCGTGGTTTTGATTAGTACTTTCCTGATGATTAATGATGTTGAACATCTTTTCTTATACCTGCTGGTCATCACTATGTCCTTATTGGAAATATGGCTATTCAGACCTTTTGCCCATTTTTTAACCAGTTTTTCTTGTTTGTTTTCACCTCTTTGCTATTGAGTTACATGCATTCTTTACATATTTTGGATTTTAGCCATTTATCAGCTATATAATTTGCAATTATTTTCTCCCATTCAGTAGGTGGCCTTTTCATTTTTTTTGGTAGTTTCCTTTGCTGAGCAGAAGCTGAAAGTTTGATGTAGTCCCACTTGTTTATTTTTGCTTTTGTTGCTTTGGATTGAAAAAGTATCACCAAGATGTATGTTACGGGCCTTACCGCCTATGTTTTCTTCTAGGAGTTTTATGGTTTCAGGTCTTACATTTGAATCAATTCATTTTAAGTTGAATTTTGCATATGGTGTAAGACAGTGGTCCAGTTTCATTCTTTTGCACGTGGCTGTCCAGTTTTCCCAACCCCACTGTATATTCTTGGCTTCTTTGTCGTAAATATTGACTGTATATGTGTGGGTTTATTTCTGGGCTCTCTACTCTGTTCTGTTGGTCTATTTATCTGTTTGATGCCAATACCATACTGCTTTAAGTATTGTAGTTTTGTAGCATTGTTTGAAATGAGTGTGATGCAACCAGCTTTGTTTCTCTTCTGTAAGTTTGCTTTGGCTATTTGGTTAATTTTCACTTTAATTGGGATTTTATAGAGGAAAATTCTTACCTGTTAGATCAGTGGTTGGTGATTTTTTTTTCTATAAAGGATAAATAGTAAATCTTTTACCTTCAAAGCATGTAAGGTCTCTGTCACAAATACTCAAATCTACCATTATAGTGTAAAAGGGTCCATAGACAATATGTAAGTGAATGAGGACAGCTGTGTTTCAGTAAAAAATTATTTTCAAAACAAGGGCTGGGCCAAATTTGGCTCCCAAGAAGTATTTCCCAATGCCTAGATAAATAGGAATTTTGGTGCAGTGCAGGATATGCTAGGGCACACTGATATTTTGGCCACACCTCGTGCACAATGAGAATGATTTGTTTTCAAAAAAATTTTTAACGTTTTTATTTTTTTTTGAGACAGAGAGAGACAGAGCATGAGCAGGGGAGGGGCAGAGAGAGAGGGAGACACAGAATCTGAAGCAGGCTCCAGGCTCTGAGCTGTCAGCATAGAACCCGATGTGGAGCTTGAACTCATGGAGTATGAGATCATGACCTGAGCTAAAGGCAGACACTCAACCAACTGAGCCACCCAGGTGCCCCGAGAATGACTTTTATCTACATGTGTTGCCACCTTGATTTACTGCTGACCCAGGGACACAGAGCTATAACCTGCATCACAGCCATTGCCCTGAGCCAAAGACCTTAACTCTCAAATTTTATTATTTATTTATTTAATGTTTATTTCTTTTTGAGAGAGAGACAAAGGCAGAGCACAAGCAGGGAAGGGGCAGAGAGAGAGAGAGAGGGAGACACAGAATCTGAAGCAGGTCCCAGGTTCTGAGCTGTCAGCACAGACCCTGACATGAGACTTGAACTCATGAACTGTGAGATCATGACCTGGGCAGAAGTTGGACCCTTAACCAACTGAGCCACCCAAGTGTGCCAACTCTCACATTGTAAACTCAATTTCTAGCTTGGAAACATTCCCAAGCAAAACCTGTTAAGTCTTTTTCTCTACATATCAAGAAATGATTGTGAAAAACTGAACCTCCCAAGAGGTTGAGATCATGTGACTTAGTTTTCTATTTTCATCCGACACCATCCCTTCCAGCACATTCTAGGCTCTATGCCTTGTTTCTTCATTAGGTCTTCAACAGTCTGTGTCTTCTGATAATTCCCCCAGCCCATTAATATTCCCATTGCTTCAAATTTGAAGACTCTTTCTCTCCTCTCTGCTTGGTCAATCCCCATTCATCTTTTAAGGCCATGGGGCAAATGGTACCTCTGTTCTGAAGCTTCTCTGACTGACCCTCCTCCCACCTGCAGCAACATATTATTCTTGTCTTATCTTTACTCCTAAAGAATGTCTTACACCATCATGGAGTTATCTGTGCGCATGTCTGTCCTCTGATGAAGAACAAATACCCTGACGAGCAGAACCGTGGGTGTTCATTTTCCTGTGTTGTGCATCCGGGATGGTGTGGGGGGTCACAGCAAACACAAAGGGCGTGCTCCTGAACAGGTGAACGAATGATCTATTCTAGTGGCATGGGTGCAAAAACGTCATTAACCTTATGAATTCTAGACGAATTGCTATGCTTTATTAAGATATGTTAAAATGACTCAAGGATTAATAAAAGAGATGATGACCTGGCCACTTCCCCTTTCGGTTCACAAGCGAAAATGATAAGTGGTAAATTTAGAAATTTTTTTCATATTCTAATTCTAATTCTTTTGCCTGGCCATTTAAAAACCACCAATGGTTGCTCATGCTCCCTCAAAATGAGAGCCAAAGTGTTTCGCACATTGGCTGCACATTATTGTTACCTGGGAAACTCTAAAAAGATGCTCGAGCTTGGGGGGCGCCTGGGTGGCTCAACTGGTTAAGCGTCCCACTCATGGTTTCGGTTCAGGTCATGATCTCACAGTTTGTAGGATGGAGCCCTGTGTCAGGCTCTGCATTGACAGTGTGGAGCCTGATTGGGATTCTCTCTCTCTCTCTCTCTCTCTCTCTCTCTGCCCCTCCCCCACTTATGATGTCTCTCTGAAAATAAATAAACTTAAAAGAAAAAAAAAAGATGCTCATGCTTGGAGTCCAACCCAGACCAATGAAATCAAGATCTCTGTGATGGAGAGACAAGAATCGGAATGCTTTGACTCTCATTGGTGATCACAATATATGCAGTCCCCACTATGACCCACAGTGAGAGTTCTCTCCCTTAGTTATTTTGCACGGTAAAAGGTTTCATGTTAACTCAAATGCAATGGGAAGTAACATGACCTACCTTACATATTATAAGGATAAGTGCAGATGGTCGACAGGGAAGAGTGGAAGAGAAGTGGACCAGTTAGGAGGCCATCAATATAGGAAGTTATCGTAACACTCCTTGATTCTAGACGGGAAAAAAAATGTTTCCTGCCTAATTTTTAGTTACTCATGTATTTCGTCTGATGACAAAAACACATTTTGAGAGCATTCTAGTAAATTGCTGTTATATTGTGCATATATGTCACATTTGCCATGCCATATACCCCCTTTTGATTATTGAAGGAGTTCATGCACACTAAGCATCAGAAGCGTTATATAATTATGTCTGACGTGCACACACCTCACACGTGTAATCTGAGATAGCCACTGCCTTATAAACTTTTATGGTGCATTTTAAGGCATGTAAAATTTAATATGATTTTGAATAATCACTTTCACTTAAATTTCAGCAGTTAACACGCACACAAATTAAAGTTTATTAAGAAGGTAAATGCCTAATGAGCAGAAGGGCAAAAAACAATGCTGCTGAATTAAGAAAGAAGAATTTTTATTACACATTTCATTATGTTCGGTGCATTGTGTGATTTCTGCACAGCGATGCTTACGACTGGTTCTCCCAATTCTTAAAAGCCTGCCAAGATGTGTCATGGAGCTGCGTCTCATGTTTCTCTCCCGATCTAAACGATCCTAATTGGAACATCCTCTAATTGGAACGTCAACATGGGCCATATGGATGTCCCACCCATTGTTCACCAATCAGATGTCTCCTGAGCACCTACTATCATTAACAAAATTAGTCCAGTCTCTTCCATAATAGACAATAGAATCTGAAAGAACCACTGTCTGGTAAATTCATGCATTCATTAAATATTCATTGAACTTCTGCAATATTCAAGGTATGTCTCTAAGAGTTTGGAAACTTAAAATGGAATCTAGCATGAACACACATACAGAAAACCAGTTCTGAAGTCACGTGTGACAGGGAGTTGGAGCACGTATCTGAATCAGCAGCCCCTAGTCAAAATTGTTATCTATCAGAAGGCAGGAACATATCAAGTGCTTTGAGAGTATAGAGGAGAGGGCGATTATATCAGCTGGAGGTATGTGGGGGGTAGGGGTGGGGTTGGGAAGCACTTTGAGAAGGTGAAGTGATCAGTTGTGGACCCGGAAGGATGAGCAGGGTTGTGTATCCAGAAATAAGAGGGGTACCTTCCTTCTAACGCTGCCATGGGCAAAGGCAGGACGCAGCAAAGCCCAGAATTAAAGTAGAATTGTGTATGACTCTCGCAAACATTGTGTGACTCAAAAAGCAGTCCTATTTCCTCAAAGGCTCAGTGCTTTCCCTTGAGAAATACATCTACTAGGAGTGACAGTTTTCTTGGAAGGTTTAACACTGTAGGAAAAGGGACTCTGATATCAAAACAGCCATTCCCCCCCACAAGATATGTTTAAAATCAACAAAAGCCAGCTTGTTTGCCCCTAAATTATTACTTGACAAGTACAGACTTGCTTCATGTTAGTTGTTAACCAGACCTCATAATTTTGACACAGGGAGGGTTATTTTCCTGTGTGTGTGTGTGTGTGTGTGTGTGTGTGTGCACGCGGTTCTTGTCCTTTTTTATTTCTGAGTACTCTTCAATATTGCATTTATCCCAAGGTAGTCTTCTGTTTGTCCCTGTGCTGTGTGGTCAGCCCGGGCAGCGTCAGTGAAGCAGAGGAGTGCGGAGTTGGTGGGAGGACCACGTGGAACCTCACGGAAACAGACAACCATAGGGCCACCCTTCCGCAGTGTGTTCTGTGGGAGGCACTCTCCAGAGAACCTGTCACCCACGCACACAGTTACTGCCGCCCTAGCCAGGTGAGGTAAATACTGTCCTCTGTCTCTTCTGCAAAGAAGAATATCGAAACTCAGGCCACTCTAATGTCTTTCTGAAGGTCACATAGTTAGGGTATGACTAAGCTGCTGCTCAAACCCAGGTCCACCAAAAGCAAATACTCATCTCCACAGCACCCTGCTGTTTCTCCTCAGAGTTCAGACCCTGTGCAAGGCTCCACTCATTTGCCTCAATCCATCTTCAGGCTTCAGTAGGAACAGTGCCCAGCTTCCCTAATGGGCACAAGACTTTTTAAACAGCCATTGTCGTTCTGTCTGAATTTAGTTCTCTCTCAAGAACCAGGCCTACGCAGGCAGTCTTTAGGGCCAAGGAGGCATTGGGAAGAAGCCAAAACTCATCCAACAAAGGAGGCCATGAGTAAATCAGCATACTGATGGCCTGTGTGTGTGTGCTGTGCAGTATTCCAGCAGAATTCCACAGGAGCAACCGAATGGAACTCCGGAACAGAGCAGTCCCTGCAAGGCGAGATCTGAGGTCTGAGGGGAGTGTGCAGGGTGCATCCCTGGAAGCATGACAGCAGTGGAATGCTGGACAAACGGTGGTTGCCAGAAGTCATCGATCCTTGTGGAAAGAGCTTTTACACTTCTGGCACTCTCTTTCTCAGGGCCCGAAACAGCAGTCTTCCAAGTGGCAAAACTGGTTCGTAAGAGAACATTAATAAGGAGACATGAGAGGACAAGACACGAAGTCATCATGGCCACAGTGAAAGGAGAGCTGGGGTTGGAGTTGGAACAAGGTCTGGAAGGGCAGGATCACAGGGGACTGTGCTGAGGTTGTGGCCAGCGGCCTCTCCATCCAAATGCCCAGCCTTACTGACTCATGGCGTCTTGGCCCGGTGCGCACAGGACGGGCATCTGGTGAGCATTTCTGCTGTGCCGTTTCTTCAGCTTCTGCTTGCCTGGTTATCATGCAGTGTGATCACTCTTTATGTCAAGAACCAATGTAAACCAGTCCAGTCAGGGCCTCACCACTCACGATCAATTTCTAAAGAAGCTTAAAAGGCTTTAGAGACAACACAATTAAGGGAAGAACATTTGCTGTTAAAAAAAAAAAAGAGTGAAATTTGTCATTAGGAAAATATTTTAGACTCTGAGGTCAGTTTGGCAGAAGAATAATCACCAAGACATCAGCATTTCCACGTCAAAGAGATTCCAGTTCATGAAGGAAGGACTGGCCCAATTCTGCACTGCCGTTTTAGTTAATGGAGCTCACAACTGTCTATGACTGTAGGGAGGTCAATTCTAAACTCGTGTGACACACAAAAGAATTAATAAATAACGATAAAAATGTTTTTCAGGGGTGCCTGGGTGGCTCAGTCAGTTGGGTGTCTGACTTCAGCTCCGGTCATGATCTCACAGTCTGTGAGTTCAAGCCCTGCATCGGGCTCTGTGCTGATGCCTCGGAGCCTGGAGCCTGCTTCAGATTCTGTGTGTCCCTCTCTCTCTGCCCCTCCCCCGCTCATGCTCTGTCTCTCTCTCTCTCTCTCTCTGGCAAAAATAAATAAATATTTAAAAAAAAATTTAATGTTTTTCAAATTCCTAGAAAATAATATTCTACACCCCAAAATTGTTTTTAGTAAAATATTAGTGAACATACAACACTAACATGTTTGTATGCAATAACTAAATGAAGGAAATGTTTTTACGTGTATATGCAATACCAGCATTTTCGTATGCAATACCTAAATAAAATAAGTGTTTTATGTGTTTGAGATTGTAAGTGGGCTACCACAAAAGGCTATTCCTGTCTTTTATTTTTAGAATGAGAGCAATTTTTTTAATAAAGTTTATTTATGCATTGAGAGAGAGCATGAGCAGGGGAGGGGCAGAGAGAGAGACAGAGATAGAATCTGAAGCAGGCTCCAGTCTCTGAGCCATCAGCACAGAGCCCTATGTGGGGCTCGAACCCACAAGCCATGAGATCATGACCTGAGCTGAAGTCAGACGCTCAACCGACTGAGCCACCCAGGTGCCCCAGAACAAGAGCAATTTTTTTTAAATAGAGTCTATTTATGGATTGAGAAAAAGCATGAGCAGGGGAGGGGCAGAGAGAGAGAGAGAGAGAGAGAGAGAGAGAGACAATCCCAAGCAGGCTCCGTGCTGTCAGCGTGGAGCCTGCCACAAGGCTTGAACCCATGACCGTGAGATCAAGACCTGACTGGAAATGAAAAGCCAGATGGTTAATGGAATGAGCCACCCAGGTGCCCAAGGCTTTCCTTTCTAAGAAGATACAAGGAGAATGATTTAAATTTGAAGTTCATTTAAGTGGACAAACTTGGAGGCAATGACTTGCACTACGCTTAACACATGCTGATTATGTTTCTATGACTGCAGTTTTTGCCATACTACATTTCATGTAAAATAATTATGCCTTGATAGCATCTTAATAACTTTTAGTATGACTCCATGAGTTATTGGATCTTTATGTAGGAAAAACTCCGTCATTATTTTTTCTTTGTAAGAACACATAAGTTATCTTAAATGCATTCACTTCATTCTAGAAGTTTAATAGTTTCGAAGTGTAGTGATCTTAGAGACGGAGCGATACAATAGGAAACAAGGCACAGACTTTGGTCTCAGGGTTTACAACATAGAGGCAAGGAAAGAAAACAAAAAAGTCACTGTATGTGCTGCACTTCTAGCATAACAGACTCATCTAAATCTGAGTGGAAGGAGTGGGCCTGGCTATCAGGGATACTTTAGGATCAATGTGCTAAGAAGTAGAATGGTTTGGGTAGGAAAAATGTGCTACCATTTTGGGCACCTGGGTGCTACATAGGACAAATCTACTTATTCATCAGTTAATAATGGCTTTATATTTCTGACCAGCATCTCCCAGTTTGATGATGGAGGCACACTACCTCCTGCCTTTGCCAGCCCTTAGGAGAGGCTTACGTCCTGCTCCGGGGAGCTCTGGACTGGAGCTGTGGTGAGCTGCAGGTGCACGGAAAGGTGCTACCCACGTCTGCTCCTTCTTCTCTACTCTTCTTCTAGGTTGGTATTTAGTTGGAATTCTTGTAAGAAATGATATGGGGTGTGGCAGGGGCATGGTAGCTCTCAGGGGCTGTCACATAAACACTGGTGAGCCACTGTTTTTACACCAAATTGGTCTATATTTTCTTTGCGTACATTGCCCATGAAACAGTATTTATGCATTTGAAATTACAACAGATGAGAATTCTCTACATTTGATTACTATCAGATGTAGTAATCAATCCATATGGCGGAGAAATACACTCTACTCTCTGCTTAAGAATTATTTATAGAAAGTTATATTATAGAGAGAGGAAAGCCAAAATAGAAAATATGTAGATAAAAATAAATAGCATGGAAGCAATATTAGTGTTTGTTCCAGTCAAAGTGCTTATATGATAATAATGAGAAATACCAGTTACAAATAATGCATGCAAAGCTATTTTGTGTTTGTGTCTAATTATTGTCAGGGCTGTGTAACTCATTAATAATGGGAAACTGGTATCAAACGTTCGGATCGTTCCGCCACTGTTTATATTTGATCCATAAGGTCGAACAATCTTTGTCTTATGATTAAACAAGAGAATATTTATTTCTAAATGATGTTCCTTAAAAAATGGTCAAAAGGCATATATGCAAAATGGGCCCATCTGAAATATGAGACTGTCAAAACAAATTCTTCCAGGAGGGATAAGAATACATACATGATTTAGCTTGATAAAAATCTAAAGTTGTTCAAAGTTATTATCCTTCAAGTGAGAGAATTTATGAAAAATGCAAAACCAGGGGACGGTAATTGGAATAAATTAATTCGATTTGATTCAAATTATATATTAAATATGCATTACGTGCTCAGTGCTGAGCTCATCATGTCAACATTTCTCTCTGTCCTTTATGTAGATGGTTTCGTTTAAAAAGGTCCTACTTCTTTACAGATTTACAGAAGCAGGAGGCATTGAAAGGCTGAATTTACTATTTAAAGTCACGAAGACACTCGGTTTAATTGTGGCCAAATATACTGAATAAGAGGACAATATAATAATAGTAATAATCAGAATCATCACCACAACCACCACCGTCATCATCACCATCATCACCATCATCACCATCATCATCACCATCATCACCATCATCACCATCATCATCACCATCATCACCATCATCATCACCATCATCACCATCACCATCACCATCATCATCACCATCACCATCATCATCATCACCATCATCATCATCACCATCACCATCATCATTATCACCATCACCATCATCATCATCACCATCACCATCACCATCATCACCATCACCATCATCACCATCACCATCATCAGCATCAGCATCATCATATAACAAATTGGAACTTTTCCTAGTAATGCAGTTTCCCATTATTGTTATAGACACAGGTAAACCCAAACGAATGTGTCTGCATTCAGGAAACACAAAAACATCAGGACTCAAGGATCTACCATTGAGACAAAAATGCCCTGGCAGAGATCATTTTTTCCTCTTTACTACATTATGCACCGCATACTTCATTACCACATTCTGTTTCCTTTTTTTGTTACCAAAGGAGAGTTGACACACAATGTTACATTGCTGATAGATGTACAGCGTAGTATTCCTCCAGTTCCATTTAAATGTTGTGCTGTGCTCACCACAAGTGTAGCCAACATCTGTCACCGTGCAACACTATTTGCGACACTGTGACCGTTTTGCCTATGCTGTGCCTTTTATTCTCATGATTGATTCATTCCATCCCTGGGAGTTTATACCTCCACCTTTTCATTACTACATTATTAATGCAGTCTCTTTAACTGGAACATCATACTTTTTGGTTTAGGATGTGTTTTGTTGCATTCGTGGCTATTGAAAATCCCAGATGAACCTATTCCGTGGGCTGCTAGACAGTTCAAGAAGGTTAAAAGCCAGGTAGAGATGGGGGTAGGCAACAAAGAGCAAGAACAGGGCAAAGAAAATGGTTCAAGCTGATTGGTATGGGGTCCGAGTTTAATTTTATTGACACCTTTCTTTTAGTGCTCAGGAAGCTGGGCCTTATTTGAAGGTGGTTGTAGATTTGGCCATTGGATGAGTAATTGCTACTTTTCCCTATGAAAATCTGTTTCTGAAATTAATGGTATCGCTTGCCACGAGAGGTAGATAGTTCTTAAAACCTTTGCAGAAATAAAACTTAGGTAATTTGACATTAACTATAGTGAGTTTCCTGCCTGAGCCTCTAGTTTAACATGGAGGCCTTAAGAATGGGCCAATGTTTTCCAAGAAAATATGCATTGTTATACTTCATCAATTAGTTTGACAAATCATTTAGCACCTCCTCTGGGCCAGGCACCAAGCCAGGCCCTGAAATTGGGTGGTGGGTGGAGCAGATATGCTGCTCTCTTGGAATTAAAGTCAGCCCTTAGATCCTGATTAAATGTTCTTATGCCACGTTATTCAGAGGCCCATAGTTTGCATCTATTTCCTCCCATTCATGTTACAATTCCTTTCTACAGAATTCTGGACTTTACACAGTCTATTTTACCATTGGTTTTCTGTCAACCAAGTTGCTTCAAAGAAGTTTATTTGGGAAAATACACAGGCTACTCACGAAATGAAACTAATAGGGCATGGTTGAATTTTCCAAACCTCAGTGGAAAATTAAACTGAGTGTACCCTGAATTCTACTTCTGAGTTTATTTCCCAGACTGATCTATAAGCTCTGCTGAAAGGCAGACTAACTTACTTATGGATCAATAATAAAGTTCAGGAAAGATGGATATTAATGAAATGGCTGAATATGAAACACTCTAGAAACTTCAGTAATGATTGCTGTAAAGTTGAATAAAAATATCATATTTGGTGGCAAAACATATAAGCAAAAGGAATTGACACAGAATACATTTTTAGGTATTCGTTATAAGCTACAGATTTTGACCTAGCATTTGAAGTCAGTCACTTCTTAGAAATAATCTTCCAACAGATTTTATGACTGTTACAAAATAGAATATATACATAAAACCACCAAGAGCACCCACATCTTTGCCTTTTGCAGGATATTAGTATGGTATCTTGACATAGGTAAGTCTTGAAAATGCCTAATGCATCCAAAAGCCCTCCCGGTTAGTGGGGATATTCACAGGGAGACCGATGAAGAAATTGGCATATCCAGATGAAGCATAGTTGGGTGGTGTTCATCCGTGAACCCTAGATCATTTCTCTGCTCTTTTGCAGGCTATTCCTGTGAGCAACAGGGCTCAAGCCCGTAGGAGACACCACAGAAAATGCTTTAAAGTTATCGAACCAAAGGGTGAAACAGTTGAGATTTTTTTTTCCAGCTTTCCATCTGTCATTGATTTGATGGCTGCTTGCGAGGACATTAATTTTCTGGCGCTTCTGGCTTGCTCTGCGTGTCGGCCACGTGTGCTCCCTCAGCCAGAAAAATAAAAATAGCCCTTATGTGATTGCAGTAAGAAAACTTGATCTTTTAGAGGTGAATTCTGAGGGGATACGAACACTGATACCACAACATCTACTACGGAGGCACATACCTGAAATACGTCTGTCATAAAGCAGATTCAAGCTGGCGGGCCTGGGTTTGAACGCTGATTTGCTACGTAATCTTGATTAAAGCTCGTAAATTTTTATAGCCTCGGTGTCTTCATCTATAAACAAAAACAATGCCTCCATTAAAGGACACTTGTACAGATTAGATGGGACTATGAATGTATAGATTAACACAGAACTAAGCACTTATGACAGCCTAATGACTAGAAACTTGTTATTTAGTGAAGTATTTACTAAGTATGTACTATGTGCCAAGCCCGTGGTAGATGTTAGAGATGGAGATGAATAAAACAAATGCAAAACCTCATGTAGCTGTGTTCCACTGGGAGAGATACATAATATTATATGGATAAAGAAGGTGGAGTTTAGAGACGCATTGACTTGCCCAAGGTCGTGCGGCAATGAACCCCGAAAACGGGGATTCAGAATCAGCTCTAACTCTGATGCATGTGCATTTTTGTAATGCATAGTACCACCTGCCCAACACACCTGTTAAGAGTAAGATGGTTATAAGGCATGTGTCAAAGTGGGGTCCATGCAGAAAATGAGGTCTCTGGAACGAGTCATTAGAGGGCTTGCTTGCCTGGTGACTGGAGGGAGGGGGAGGTGGGGACTTCATACACATCCTTGCAGCTAATGACTGCTGCGTGGTTGGCTTAGAATTTGGAGGAGTAAGACTATTTGGCAGAAGATACACAAAGTTAAAGGAGAGATGCCATTTTCTGTTAAGCAGAAGAGATGCCAGCTGGGTATTTTCTCCAGATGCTATTCCTTGAAAACAGAGTACATACAAGTAGCTGGAAACAGCAGTCACCCTTTCCAGGGCACCCTGCTGGATGGGCTGAGCTGGCACAGAAATGGGACATTTTCAAAGAAACGTAGTTTTATTATCTTCAAATATATCTGTTACTGCTAGGAACGGGTGAATAGGTGAGGGAAAGAATGTGACATAGGGAAAGATAAAATTCAGCCGAAAACCATGCTTTTATTTTCTATTGCTTTGCGATCTTGGGCGTGTTTCTTTCACCACTTTGATCCTCAGTGTTCTGTGGCATTGAGATTATATTTGAAATCACATGTATTTCATAAAGCTGTTATAGAGGCTAACCTTGATAATATGTATGTTACCTAGATCTCCACCAGCTTGGTTAAAAATGAAGTCAAATAAACATTAATAGAACTTTTGCTAATTCCATATTTTCCTGCCAATTTTCTGAATTCTTTAAGTGGTGCCTTTCTGTCAGTTTTTGCATCATTCGAAGTTGCCACGTGCTCCAGGCTTTGGTCCCCTAAAACTGCACAGATGTCTCTGGCCTCAACCACTTGGAGAACTCTCTGGATCTCATAATGTCCTTGGAGTGCTTAGAAGATGACAGTCATGTTAGGAATGAGAAGAAGACCACTCCCTTCTCCAAGCTGGCTCAGTTGAGAGAGGTCCAACCTCAGGTGTCTGGGCGCCTAAATGTTGAATAATTAATATATCCTGTCCATCACCCCCGCTCCCACCCATGTCTCCAAAATCATACTGGTGAACTTCTTTTACATCACATGGTCAAAAGAGGGCAGAGCCAGGAGGATTCAGAGTCCAGTGTGGCTTGCCGAGCCAGCACCCTCAAACACTCAACTGCATTTGCCTGACCATGGAAACAGCCTTTCAGGTGAGATACAGCAGGTAACACTCCAGAGAATCCAAAGAAGACCCTGTGCCTTCCCCCCGCTGGCCTGTGATTGCAGAAGCTCCTGGTTCATGTTTGGCATCCAGCTCAGTGAGGTGGATGCTCACCTCGGTGGGTCTGTCATCCCCCATAAGCTTTCTGTTCGCCAGGCTGGGGCTCCAGCTCCCACACCAAATCTTTTTTTCTGCCATGTTCCTATTCTTTCCAGCAAACATATCTTCCTGCCACTATTCAAGTTAGAGTGACAATTCTCTATGAATTTTCATTGTCTTTCCCTCCTTCCCCCTCCCCCTAAAGCTATAATTTTTGCCTTTCTGATTTCACAGTTCCCTAACTTGGGGATCCCACTTCCCGAGGTTATGTATTAAATCCGCAAAAGAACATGACCTAGGACCCCGTCTACTGGGGAATCTTGATTGGAGGGAGTTAATCTTAGATATTCAGGTCAATTCCTAGACACGCCCCAGGCAACAGTCACAAGAATCCGGTTAATTGTCTAGGCTCTGCTTCTCGAGCTCAACTTTGAAATTGTGGTCTTTGTTCTTACCTGGTTTCCTCTCTTGCACCTTTTTATTGCCCTCCCCAAATGCCTTCATATTAACTCCTGTTTGGACTGAATGCTTGCATTTTTGATTAACATCTTCCCAAATACCCTGTCTGTTCAGCCTCCTAGATCTTAACCACTGTCCCAACCCAGACAACCAGGAAAATGATTACTACTCTTTTGGTTGTTGTATGTCACTACTTACTGTCAACTGTTCTAACTGTTCAGCCCACAAAGCTTTTTTATGCTTACATCAATACCTCTCACTCAATAACCCCTCTGGCTCTTGACTCATTTTTGCTTTATTTCCTTGCCTCTTATTTCTCCATATAAGCCACTAGATTTGGTGACCAGATGTTACATTCCCTGCCCTCCTTGTATCTTTAAATTTTTTTAATGTTTATTTATTTTGGAGAGAGAGCGTGAGCAGGGGAGAGACAGGGAGAGAGGGAGACACAGAATCCGAAGCAGGCTCCAGGCTCTGAGCTGTCAGCACAGAGCCCCACATGGGGCTAGAACTCATGAACCGTGAGATGGTGACCTGAGCCGAAGTTGGAGGCTTACCTGACATAGCCACCCAGGTGCCCCTTTTTTGACTTTTGATTAACCTCTCAGATCAATTGGATTTTAGAATCTCCTCACACACGGACTCATCGAGTAAGAGGTACTCTAACACCTCTCTCCCCACTTCAAGGTGGGTATATACTTAGCTTCATCGAATCAACCCATCACAGTATGCATCCGGAGACTGATTTCGATTTTCTAAATCTTTGCTCCAAATCAAGGCTCACACTTGTTTTCTATTTCTCTCTAGAACTTGAGGAAACAGTATCAATCCTAGCCCTGATCTTGCCCCCAGCTTCCATTCCCCTAGCTAATATCCAGCTGAGCCTAGTAGAGCCCCTCCCAGGAAGCCTAGGCGATTGCTCAATAGATTGCAAAAGACTGTCTTCAAGGAGGAAGGAGAGGCAGGAGAAGACCAGGATTTGTGGGACACGGTCCCGATCTTGTATGAACTTCCAATCTAATGAGGACATAAGATGACAAAAGCCCCTGTAATGCTGGGTGGGGTGAAGAGAGAAGTGCTCCTTTGTCTCCCGGTGATTATAATGAAGGAAGACATTTCAAATGATTCTTGGAGATTAGGTAGGTAAGAACAATAGTTGATACAGATGGTATAATATAGTCAAGTTCGAATTTAGGTGATCTGACATCTGTGCTTAGCTCTCACTGTTTTCTAATGCCTCTGCATAATATTTAATAGGCGGGGTGGGGGGGGGGAGGAGAGATCTCTTCCAGGAACAAACCAACAAAGACACACAGAGCTCAGAGCCTGCTCAATTTGGTGGAAACAGATGATACATCATCTGAAATAGCAAGAGATGAGACTAGAAATATATTTGGGACTGGTTATTGAGGTCTTTGAATGCTTTGCTAAGAGTTTTGAGAATAATTTGATCCTTAATTGATGCAGCAAAGTTATGCTGAACGTCTATGAAGTATGAGGTTTTAGGAGTGTGTTAGTGAATAAAACAGTGTTGAGCCAATGAGCAGGAGAGACTCTGTTAAAGTAATTTCATTTCAGTTGTCAAGAACAAAAACAAATTTGAGTCAATTGCAGAGATGATGTGGAGTCAGTGACATATTCTCTGAAAGAATGGATAGTGATGGAAACCATAGAGATGGAACAGTATCTGTGGATGTTAGAGTGAAGGATTGAGGGTGGGGTGGAGATTTTGAGTGTATCTGTCCACTTGGAAGTAAGAGAAACCGGGGAGGGATAAATTGAATAAGAGTAGGGATAATTCAAAGGACAGTTGTATAGAACCTAGTGGGAAATAGGTGCAAGATTGAACAGGTAGAGGTCTTGACCTTACAACAAAGTAAGGCAGTTCCTTTACCAACATGGGAGTGAAGGTGGTAAAGATAGATAAAACTATAGCCACACTTGAGCTACAAGAGGGAAATTGAGGACCTTTACACGTACTCATTACTGTTTTTTAAACGAAGCAGGCTTTGTCATTTCCTGGAACTATCAAGGGATAGAGTTAAGGCTTCAGGAGACTTTATGATGATTGTTCTGGAGGCTAAAAGAGGGGCTTGGCTCGAGGTGGGTGAATGAACCACAAGTACACGTGACGAGCTCACGAAGAGTTTCATGAATATTGCCTTGACCACAAAGACGATCGAACGAAAATAACCTCTCAATAACCTCTGAGCATGTAGAGTAGCACCCGGCGGTAAGGCGAGTTCAATATTTTTATCTTTCAAAAGCGCTGCTGGCAAGAAGAAGTAGCCTAAAAGCAAAAAAGAATGCAAGGTGTCGTTATCCTGGAAAGTCAATGGCGTGTAATGAGAGGTGGTTTTGATTTGTCTGCTTTTGAATGCAGGGTGTAGGTTTTACAGGTTTGGGGCATGGAGTTTTGCATCAATATGATATGGTTCTGAAATCCAGGAGGCTGTTCGGCAAATGATCCCAGGGTTTTCGCTCCTCAGCGCTATTGACCATCGGAAAACCAACCATCAGAGATCGACATTTCAGAGCAATTTCCCTTGCATTAAATACCGCGTCTTCTTCCCTTCCCATTTTTCCTTCATCTCTCCTTCCTTCTGTCTTTTTGCTGCTGTTAATGTAAAGATTCTTCACATTTTTTAGTGAGATTTTGATCACTCTTGTGGAGATTACAATCTCTTCATTGGCTGATGCCTATAGGATTATCCTAAGACATTTCTATAGCTTCACTTTTTGATAATGTTTAGTATTATCAGGCAGTGATATTCAGAAACCATCAAATATCATAAAGCAAAAATTGAATGAAGAGCAATGCATACCTTAAAGGATAGAGGCCTCCGTAACCATATCAAGACCAATTTCATTGTGACTCCCGTCTTAGTACATGGCTTTGTTTTCCTTCAAGGATGGTTGAAAATCAATGCTCAGCCTGTGATTGGCCCAATTTAGAATTTCTCAAGGATTAACATCATGTAGCTTTTTTCTAGCTTGGGCATGGATTAGTAAATCTTCTGGTTGACATGGAGAGAAAGAATGCAGAAAGAAAATTTATTAGAAAGTGAAGTGGACCTTGACTAATTAAAAAGCAATAAAGAAAGAGTTTGGAGGACAGTAGCTGGGGCTGTGGTGTCAAAGAGTGTAGGGAATCGATATCTTACAAGGTGTAGGGTTATAGTGTTCATGTTAAGCGGAACCATAATTGCCTCCCAGGAGTCCCTGAGGTATAGACAGCTGGATTTTCTCCACGTTTAGCCCTGAGGTGCTGAGGTGATTTTTTTATTTCCTACCAAGTTGATTCAACATTCTAACTGCATTTAAGGTTTTCTCTAGACCCGTGCTCAGCCCTATTAGATGTAATGTCCTCTTTTTATAATAATTCTCTACACCAGTGCTCAGCCTTATTAGAGTTAATGTCCTCTTTTTATAATAATTACTTTTTTATGCCTGCTTTGCAATTCTGAAGTGAAATTAATAGATAATAACCAATCTACAGGCAAAATTTTCAAAACTCAATATAATGCCGTGACTATATTTCAGGGGCATAACTTCTCTGTATTTCAAGGAAGTTGGTATTCTGCCTTGTTATACACCGAGAGTTGTTTGTTGTTTTGGAAAATCATGTCACCAGTGGAAATACTGGTTATAGAATTTGAGGAGGCCACACAATGGTAGGCATCTGCTTTTAAAGTCACAGATTCAAGGGTTTGACTACTTCAATATTCTTTAAGTGCAAGAGTGTTTATAGAATTAAATGCACATTGTATTATATTAAATTATTCTCTTTTATTTCTCCTTTGTATTATATATAGAGCACATTTTTGCATTTTTGAAATTTTGCCTGTAGATGGTCACCTCTTAGCTTCATTTTAGACTAATTAATCAGGCTGGACACTTATTATGTCCAAATTCAATTGGGGATGAAAGGTCCCTCATGCAGTTATTTACAGATTTTAGGTTCTTGTCCACTGGGGGACTGATGGCCTGTTTCTTCTACATTGGCCTCTCCGTAAGGCTGCTTGCAACATGGCAACTCAATTCTGCTAGAGCAGGTGATATGACAGAGGGAGAGAGAGGGAGAGCAGAAGGGAGAGATATCAAATATCGTATTTGATCTGTTTTAAGTTAGTTACTGCCATTCCAGTGTTATTTACCATCTTTCAAGGAAGATGTTTAATACTTGCTGAAAGAACGTTGAACATCCAGGTGACTTCATCAACATTTATGGAATAATACATTGTGGTGGAAATATTTCTCTAGGAGCCCCAAACCCTGAGTTCTAATTCCAGGCCTGCCGATTACTGGTCCATTCACTGGTCACATAACCTTGGGCCAGTCACACCATTTATGATAAAACAAGAAATAGTCTCTGACTGTGTTTCCTGATTCAGAGCTCCTAAAATGCTTGTAATTTCCTGAGTAATAGGGGTGCTAAGAACATCTTTTGTTCTAATATTTGGTCTTTGACCCTGGTTCCTGACGCAAGAGCTCCTCAGACCCTTGGAATCTCCAGAGTGATGAGTGTCTTTTTGTATGCTAATGAGATGAGTAGTGTCTGAGAGTCCCTGGATAGCTTCAGGGTGGTGGCTGGTCAGCAGAAAGACCAAGCCAAGTTTACAGCTTGGAACTTTCAGGCCCATCCTGCATTCTCTGTAGAGAAGAGAAGGGGCTAGAAATTGAGTACATAGTTGCTCAAGCCTGTGTGATGAAATCTTCATAAAAATCCCTAAACTATGCAGAAACCTAAGCTGCTGGGTTGGTGAATCTATCCATGTACCAGGATGATGGTGCACTCCAATCCCATGGGCATAGAAGCTAATTTGTTCAGGACCCTCCTGGACTTGAACTCATATTAGTCTTCATCTATATCCTTCTAATAAACCAGTGAACATAAGTGGGTTAGACTTCTGGGTCTGAGCTCTTCAACTGTGCAGTCTTAGCTAATTCTAGATAGTTAGCGTCATAACTGATTTGTAGGACATATACTTGGTGTTGGGAGAGTTGGAAAATTGGTCTGTGTGCGAAAACACCCCTCCTTTTGGTGTCAGGAATGTCCTGTGGGTAGATGAAAACAGGAGCTTCTGTAATCGAACTAATGTGAATTCGTTGTTTAGTGAGTCACAGGTAGAAACACACCAGGAGGTGTTACACAAAGGAAATTTTATTTGCAGCAGATAAGGAGATCATGGGGAATAGCTTCCAAAGCTGTGACTGCCCAAGTGGGGGTGAGTGGATTTCTTTTATTTAGGGTTTGGATGAGTAGTCAGCATGAGTTTTGTCATCCTACGTAGAGGCGGGCGTAAGGTGCACGGGTACTTAGGAAACATGCCCATAAGTGCATTGTATGTTAATAAAATCTCCTTGGGTGGAGACTTTAACATTATGAGGTATATGTAACTGCCAGACACTCCATGGTCCATCCCTGCTGGTGTGAGTCGGTGGTTGAGGTCAGATATTGGTCTAGGTCGCCGGATCTCTTCTTGTTGTTTGCCTCCAAAAGATAATGTTAACATTCCTGGGAAGAAAGGGGGTCCCCAGGGTCCTCTGGTGACAGTTTTAACCTCCTTTACCCTATGGGGTGTGGTTTCACTTCCTCTTAATCTTTAAGCCTGTTTTTGATCATTTATATAAAGGAAACCACAATGGCCACATAAATTCCTAAGGGGTTCCTTCCAAGATGGGTAAAAAAAAATTGGTTGTGAAGATACTTTGACAACTGACATGTCAGACAACCTCAAGGAGTGATTATTACAAGTACCATTGTTTCTGTGGGGAAGGGCCTTCCAAGTTCAAAATAGCACACACATAAATAAACTTGGGAAACACAATGTTCTTGTATATTGGGAATTTCCTATATTTAAAACCAAAGTTTAAGGGGGAAAAAAAAAAGAGGTTAGAGTGGGAGAGAGCCAAAGCATAAGAGACTCTAAAAACTGAGAACAAACTGGGGGTTGATGGGGGCGTGGGAGGGCGGGCAGGGTGGGTGATGGGTATTAAGGAGGGTACCTGTTGGGATGAGCACTGGGTGTTGTATTGAAACCAATTTGACAATAAATTTCATATATTAAAAAAAAAAGCAACCCAAGTTAAAACAGATAAAATTGTCTGTGTAGTTCACACATACGTCCTGATAAGGAGGTTGGTGTGGAAATATTTTTACTGTGGTTAAATTTTAAGATTTTTGCCCAAATTATCTTTCAAATGAGATTCTCATGCCATTGAAACAGAGAAGAGAAAAGAAAGAGGAGTGAAGCTACAATATCTATGAGATTTGACTTCACTATTACAAGGAACCCACAGAATACTGAGTATACGATTAGGCAATTAATGAATATCTTTCCCGTAAGGCAGAATAAATTTAAAGTCACAACCATGGGGGTGCCTGGGTGGCTCAGTCAGTTCAGTGTCCGACTGTGGCTCAGGTCATGATCTCATGGTTCAGGGGTTCAAGCCCTGCATCGGGTTCTGTGCTAACAGCCTGGAGCTGGCTTTGGATTCTGTGTCTCCTCTCTCTGCCCCTCCTGTGCCAGTGCTCTGTTTCTCTCTGTCTCTCAAAAATAAGTAAATATTTAAAAAAATTTTTTAAGTCACAACTATATAGCCATAGGAAATCTCATACAAAGTATAGGAGAAACTATTGATTTTTTAGTTTGCTGCGTAGCAACAACACAATAAAGCAATCAGACACAGTGACCTCTCAAGATAGCCTTCAGTGTAGATCAATGCAAATACTTGTACTCCTCGCTGTCCTCATATTCTGAATCAAAATCGTTTTTGAGTACCCATGCATATGGCACACCGTGTCTGTCATGGAGACCTTTTAGACATGATTCAGGAACGAGCTCCTCAAATCGCAACTTCGCCAATCAAGTTAGCAGGAGAGGCTTTGTTGTTTCTGCAAGAACTGTGTGAGTCATTTATGAAAACCAACTTTTAACAATCTGAACTAAAGCTTTAAAAATTTTTGGTGTTGAATATAGAATCCAAGCCTGATTAACTACTCACTCCTAAAAATTCAAACTCCGGATGTAAGATACAGGCAGAGAACAACAAATTAGCAATACTGGTCAAAATACATGCTCTGAATTTTCTGGTGTTATGACCACGGCCATCATTATCATTATCATGACTACTGACCATATATAATCAGTGAAGCAGTATGTTGTTTTCTGGGTTCTGCAAATTGCCCTATTGCCTGAAAATATAAAATCCAAAATTAGTTTTCCTACAGATGATGCATGTGGGAATTTTGAAGATAAATGGATTTTCTTATAATAGGTGCCTATTAAGTGGGGCTGGAAGTTGAACAGGATAATAAAATTCTTTCATTTAGCTTGTGTGAACCTAATTTTTCCCAGGGCTGCTCTTTCCTTAGACTTTTCCTTTTGATTCTTTAATCTCTTCTCTCCCTTCATCCACACATGAAATAATAATATTCAGGGCAGTATCTCATATTCTCCTTCCACTATATAACCTCTCTAATGTCTTCCCATTGTTTAGCTTCCATTTACACTCAGGTGATACCAAAGTCTCTAGATCTTTCCCAGGCATCTTTCCAGACCAGTACCTTTAGTCCATTTCATTGGTTCTAATGACTCTTTATACAGCTTTAACCCATCGCTCATTTATGTGGACTGAGCACACTTGAATCTTTTACCTCACCTTCTTAGAAGGTATAGAAGAGGTATTTCAATGTGGAAGTAATCCTCACTAGTGTGAGAAAATAAGAAACAGAGTTATCCATAGTATTTGAGAAATTCCTGAAAGGCCCCAAGCAAAAATCAGCCTGAAATCGACTGAGCAATAACTACTACAGTGAATTGTTGAAAAAAGGCCAGAAAGAGTTCTGAGGGTGAACCACATACACACACAAAGAATTCCAAGGAGAGGAGAAGGGCCCAAGGGGGATCTATGTGATGATTTGAAAACTTCTATTCAGAGCAGAAAGTAGTATTGGGCCTTTTAATGTCCTTACTTTTTATTAAAAACATTTTTTTTATCATCAGCCCCACCTGCTTCCCAACTATGCTTGCCTCAAATGGTGAGCTACACAGGGATTTCCCATCCAACAGCAATGATGAGCATAGTTCTTGGCTCTGAGAGGAAGAAGAAGCCTCACCTGTAGAAGATGAGCTGGCCGCCTCCATGTGGTTGCCAGTTCCAAATCCCATCCCTTCTGCACAGCAACTAAAGGCAGGCTCAAGTAAAAAGGCACTTCCCCTTGAAAGAAGAGGGCTCTTAAGATTGCTAAGGAAAACGATTGTCATGAAACAGAGGCCGTCAACAACAGAAAAACTACCAACCAGAGAAAGAGTTGCTAATAGAAGCAGGAAAACCCTAAGAATAATTGCCATCCTCAGATATTTAAAGGAAGACACATATGTTGCATCCATTAGACATCTTTAGTATCAGGCCTCAGAAACAAACTGTGGTACATTTTAACAACTAATTTATCAGCAGTATATGAGGAAGCTCCTAGAATGGTTATGAGGCTATAGACATCCAGGATTAAAAATAGAACAAGAACTACAACAAGGGCAAAGGCAGGGACCAAGCCCTGAGAGTTCTTGCTCTGCAGATATGCACTTTCCAGTGAAGAGGCCTCATGCGTTTCTGTTTCCTTGATTTTTTTGGATTAATATTCATGTCACAGGAGAGAGATGATTGCCTAGCTTAGACTGCACATCCACCCCTTGGTTAGGAGAGGGCAGGGACCTTGATTTATAGTTCCATAAAGCCCAAGTAAAATGGGGGGAGAAGTGATAACTCAAAATAAAATTTGTGAACTAGAAAAAAAATTAATTAATTGTTAAAAATGAAAAAAAAAAAAGCCGGCGGGGGGGGGGGGGGGGGGGGGGCCCGGGGGGCGCACCTGGGTGGCTCAGTTGGTTAAGCATCCAACTTCGGCTCAGGTCATGATCTCACGGTTCATGAGTTTGAGCCCCACGTTGGGCTCTGTGCTGACAGCTCAGCTTCGGATTCTGTGTCTCCCTCTTTCTCTGTCCCTCCCCTGATCATGCTCTCTCTCTCTCTCTCTCTGAAATAAATAAACATTAAAAAAATGCAACATTGGTGTGCTAGTAAGGCAAACACATTCAGATATCAGAAATATAACAAATACCTATAAACATCCATGAAATGAGAATAGCAAGTTATGAAAAAAGGAGTCAGTAAGAATTGGGGAAGATAAAATCACCACTATTTTAAGAAATTGGTGGATTTATGCTAACACAGAATGGACAGAGTTTAAAAGTGAATTTTTGAGCTACGTGATTGGGCCAAGGGAATTCTCCTGGAATGAAGTTCTAAAGTACAAAGGGAAACAAAGGAATATGTTCTAGACACTACCTAACGGAAGTTGTTGAAACAAAAGATAGAAAGATTGGTGGAGAAGAAGTAATAAAATTTGTTGTATAATAAATTCATTATAGTTTAAATATATTTTCTGATTTCTACCATCATTACTTCTTTGGCCCACAGATTATTAGTGTGTTTCTGAGGTTAGATTTCTGTTACTCAATTTCTAGTTCAGTTGTACTAGGGCAAGAGAATATCCTCAGAATGGGTTTCAATTCATTTAAATGTGTTGACTCCTGTTTTATTGACTAGTATATGGACTACAATGTTTTTAAATATTCTCGGTATACTTGTAGAGTATTCTGCCCTTGCTAGATACAGTGTTCTATAGAAGACCATGTGTTGCCAAATTTATTAACTGTGTCGTTTAAATCTACATGATTATTTATTATTTCACATCAACTTTTGTTATTAATATAAGTATGTTATACTTTTGTCACTGTTATTTGTGACTTGCATTGTTCAGTGTACAGGTCTTATGTCAGATTTATCCCCATAATATTTCACATTTTGGAGGCTATTGTGAAAGTCACTTTTAATTTCCATTTTGGATTATTCATTGCTTGTATGTAGAAATACAACTGATTTTTGGACATTGATCTTGTATCATGTAAACTTGTTCACCTCATTTATTAGTTCTAGTGGCATTTTTGTTGATTCCATAAGATTTTCAAGTGGACAATTGTATCATCTATGAATAACAAATATCATTTTTTTCTATTCCAATCTACACTCATATTATCTCTTGCTGTTGCCTTTTATTGTACTGGAAAGAACAAATACTGAAGTTCTTTCCAGTAAAATATTGAACAGAAATGATGAGAGTAAATGTCCCTGTCTTGTTCCTGACCTTTGGAGGAAAACATCTGGTCTTTCACTATTAATCCACTAGCTGTAGATTTTTACAGATACCCTTTGTCAGAATGAGGAAGTTCCCATGTGGTCATAGTTTTCTGAGAGTTTGTTGTTGTTGTTGTTTTTAAATCATGAATGGATGTTGAATTTCTTTCAAATGATTTTTCTGCATCTGTAAAGATGATCCTATGTTTGTTTTAAATCTATTAATGTACTGACTTACTTTGATTGCATTTCAAATGTTAGACCATTTTTGGATTTCTGGCATAAAATCTACTTGGAAATGATGCATATTATCATTGAAAATGCTGTTATCATTGAAAATCCTACTTGTTATATTTTTCTTCAAACCTCTCTGTCTGGTTTTTGTGTCAGAGAAATATTGGCCTCATAGAATGAGTTGGCAAACATTCCCTATTCTTTGTTTTTCTGAACATTTGTTATAATTGGTATAATTTGTGACTTAAATGTTTGCTAGAATTCTCAATAAACCTCTCTGAGTCAGGAGGCTTTTTTCCTAGGAAGATTACCAGTTACCAATTCAATTTCTTTAAGAGAGCTATTCAGGTGGTCTCTTTCTTCTTAAGTAAGCTTTGTCCAAGCAATGTGTCCATTTCAACTAATTGACCAAATTTACTGGAATTCAGTTGTTTGTAACAGTCCCTGAATTGTTTTAAAATCATGTGGCATATGTAATGATGTCACCTGTATACCTACTGATTTTCTGTCTGCTGGTTCAATCAATTGCTGGGAATGTGAGATTGAAATACCAAATTATAATTGAGGATATGTTTATATCCCCTTGCATTTCCATCAGTTTTTATTTCATCCTTGACACTGGTATTTTGTATCTTTTCTCTTTTCTTTCCTTCCTAGAAGTTCATCAATATTAATTGTCTTCTCAAAAAAAAACAACCCATATTTTACATCATTGACTTTTCTATTGTTTTTCTGGTTTCCACTCCTTGATTTCTAGTCTGAGCTATTATTTTGTTTATTTGTTTATTTGTTTATTTGTTGTATGTTCCTTTTGTAGTTTAATTACATGAAAGTTGTGGTCATTTATTTGAAAAATTTCCTTTTTTATGGTATAAATGTTTATTGCTATAAATATGTATTTCAAGACTGCTTTAGCTGCATCCCACAAATTTTAGTATGTTGCATTTTCATGTTCTTGAAGTAAAAAATACTTTGTAATGCCTCCTTTGATTTCTTTGCTATCAGAAGGGTGTTCTCTACCATACCTCTACAGATATTTGGGCATTTTCAAGAGATGCTTCTGTTATCACATGAGTCCATTATGCTTTGTACAACATAGGTCCTTACAGATTTACTGAGGGTTGTGTTGTGGCTCACAATATGTTCAGTGAGCACATGAAAATAACATATATTCTGCTGTTGCTCTGCAGAGTGTTCTTTTTTTTTTTTTTTTGCGGAGTGTTCTATAAATATTAATGAGGTTGACTTGCATTGGGTCTTTCATATATGGATGGCTTTTATGATTTCGAGGTATGAACTTTCTATCCCTCCTTTCTTGAGGATGTTTATCAAGAAACGATGCTGTATTTTGTCAAATTCTTTCTCTGCATCTCTTGAGAGGATCATGTGGTTCTTGTCCTTTCTTTTATTGATGTGATGAATCACATTGATTGTTTTGCAGATATTGAACCAGCCCTGCATCCCAGGCATAAATCCCACTTGGTCATAGTGAATATTTTTTTAAATGTATTGTTGGATCTGGTTGGCTAATATCTTGTTGAGGATTTTTGCATCCATGTTCATCAGGGAAATTGGTCTGTAGTTCTCCTTTTTAGTGGGGTCTTTGATGGTTTTGGAATCAAGGTCATGCTGGCCTCATAGAAAGAGTTTGGAAGTTTCCTCCCATTTCTATTTTTTGGAACAGCTTCAAGAGAACAGTTGTTAACTCTTCCTTAAATGCTTGATAGAATTTCCCTGGGAAGCCATCTGGCCCTGGACTCTTTTTTTTTTTTGGGGGGGGGGAATTTTTGATTACTAATTTGATTTCTTTACTGGTTATGGGTCTGTTCAAATTTTCTGTTTCTTCATGTTTCAGATTTGGTAGTGTATATGTTTCTAGGAATTTGTCCATTTCTTCCAGATTGGCCATTTTATTGGCATATAATTGCTCATAAAATTCTCTTATTATTCTTTTTATTTCTGCTGTGTTGGGTGTGATCTCTCCTCTTTCATTCTTGATTTTATTTATTTGGGTCCTTTCCTTTTTCTTCTTTATCAAACTGGCTAGTGGTTTATCAGTTTTGTTAATTCTTTCAAAGAACCAGCTTCTGGTTTTATTGATCTGTTCTATGGGTTTTTTTTGGTTTCAATAGCATTGATTCCTGCTCTACTCTTTATTATTTCCTGTCTTCTGCTGGTTTGGGGTTTTACTTGCTATTCTTTTTCCAGCTTTTTAAGGCGTAGGGTTAGGTTGTGTATCTGAGACCTCTCTTCCTTCTTTAGGAAGGCCTGGATTGTTGTCTATATACTCATGACTTATGACTGCCACTTATGACTGCCTTTGTTGCATTCCAGAGGTTTTGGGCTGTGGTGTTATCATTTTCATTGGCTTCCATGTACTTTTTAATTTCCTCTTTAACTTCTTGGTTAAAGTTCTTTAGTATTCATTCTTTAGTAGGATGTTGTTTAGTCTCTAAGGGTTTGTTACCTTTCCAAATTTTTTCTTGTGGTTGATTTCAAGTTTCATAGCATTGTGGTCTGAAAATATGAACGGTATGATCTTTATCTTTTTGTACTTATTGAGGGCTGATTTGTGTCCCAGTATGTGATCTATTTTGGAGAACATTCCATGTGCACTGGAGAATAATGTATATTTTGCTGCTTTAGGATGAAATGTTCTGAATATATCTGTAAAGTCCATCTGGTCCAGTGTGTCATCAAAGGCATTGTTTCCTTGCTGATTTTTTGATTAGATGATCTGTCCATTGCTATAAGTGGGAGTTTTGAAGTCCCCTACTATTATGGTATTATTATCAATGAGTTTCTTTATGTTTGTGATTAATTGATGTATATATTTGGGTGCTCTCACATTTGGAGCATAAATGTTTACAAATGTTTACAATTGTTAGGTCTTCTTGGTAGATAGATTCCTTAATTATGATATAATGCCCTTCATCTCTTGTTACATTCTTTGCAAACCATAAGAGACTCTTGGATACCAAGAACAAACTGAGGGTTGATGGGGGTGGGGGAGAGGGGAAAGTGGGTGATGTGCATTGAGTAAGGCACTTGTTGGGATGAGCACTGGGTGGTGTATGGAAACCAGTTTGACAATAAATTATATATAAATAAATAAATAACAATAAATAAATAAATGACAATAAATAAATAAAGTCTAGATTGTCTGATAGAAGTATGGCTACTCCAGCTTTCTTTTGTCAACCATTAGCATGATAGATGGTTCTCCATCTTCTTACTTTCAATCTGAAGGTGTCTTTAGGTCTAAAGTGGGTCTCTTGTAAACAGCATATAGATGGATCTTGTTTTCTTATCCATTCTGTTACCCTACATCTTTTGGTTGGAGCATTTAGTCCATTGACATTTAGAGTGAGTACTGAAAGATACAAGTTTATTGCCATTGTGTTTCTTATAGAGTTGGAGTTTCTGGTGGTGTTCTCTGGTGATTTCTAGTCTTTGTCTGCTTTGGGTCTTTTTTTTTTTTCTTTTTTTTTCTTTTTTCCCTCTTTTCTCCCCTCAGACAGTCCCCCTTAAAATTTCTTGTAGGGCTGGTTTAGTGATCACAAACTCCTTTAAGTTTTGTTTGTCTGGGAAACTTTTACTCTCTCCTTCTATTGTGAATGATAGCCTTGCTGGATAAAGAATTCTTGGCTGCATATTTTTCTGATTCAGCACACTGAATATGTCCCTCCACTCCTTTCTGGCCTGCCAAGTTTCTGTGGATAGGTCTGCTGCAAACCTGATCTGTCTTCCCTTGTAGGTTAGGGACTTTTTACCTTTGCTGCATTCATGATTCTTTCCTTGCATGGGTGTTTTGTGAATTTGACTATGATATGCCTTCTTGATGGTCGGTTTTTATTGAATCTAATGAGGGTTCTCTGTGCTTCCTGGATATTGATGTCTGTGTCTTTCCCCAGGTGAGGAAAGTTTTCCCTATGATTTGCTCACATAACCCTTCTACCCCTATTTCTCTCTCTTCATCTTCTGGGACCCCTATGATTCTGATGTTGTTCCTTTTTAATGAGTTACTGATTTCTCTAATTCTTATATCATGCTCTTTTGCCTTAGTCTCCCTCTTTTTTTCTGCTTTAGTATTCTCCTTAAGTTTGTCCTCTATATTGCTGATTTCCTGCTCTGCCTTATCCATCCTTGATGCCCTGGCATCCACTCAAGACTGCAGCTCAGTTATAGCATTTTTTATTTCATCCTGACTAGATTTTACTTCTTTTGTCTCCGCAGAAAGGGATTCGAATCTATTTCTGAACCCAGCTAGTGTTCTTATTGTCATGATTCTAAATTCTGGCTCAGACATCTTGCTTGTATCTCTGTTGATTAAGTCCCTGGCTGTCGTTTCTTCCTGCTCTTTCTTTTAGGGTGAATTCCTTTGTTTCATCATTTTGAAGGAAGAAAAGGAATTGATAAGCTTAAAAAAATAAAAAAAAAACTAAAAAACAACACACACATACACAAAAATCAAATAAGTGATGCTAGATTCTAGGTGTATTTTGGTGTGGTTATTGAAAAAAGCTTGATAGATGAGAGAAAAGGGGTGGGAAGGAAAACCTTTGAAAATTTGAGAAAATGACTACAATTAAAGAGAATAAAATGAAATGATGGAAGTAAAAAAGAATTTGAAAAACTTACAAAATAAAAAATATAGTAGAAAAAATAAAGAAAAGTATTTTTAATGAAAATTTGAAAAAAAATAAATTTTCTCTCTTTCTGTATTCAAGAAAAAGAAATGAAAAAGAAAAAAAAGAAAATTGAGTAGATGGACCAGTGAATACACTGAAATACAATTGAAATTAGCTCGTTTTCCCCTAGAAATCAAGCTATGAAGTGCTTATTGTCCATAAACTAAGCAGGTGGAGAGAATCGTGTTCCTGAAGAGCAAGGTTGGCCCACTTGGACGGGGCTTAGTGTAATGGCTCCATTCTCCACTAGATGGAGCTGCTTAGCTTACTGGGGTGGATTGTTGTGGGGCCTGTAGGTGCGTAGGTGCATGCGCGGGAGCAGTGAAAATGGCGTCACCAGATACCCAGTTTCTAGTATCGGAACTCTCTTCTCCCTGACCAGCAATCGCGCACCCATCCTTTGTCTCCAGCTTCCACCCACTCCCCGCTTTTACACTGTCCGTGACCAAGCCTTCAGGCTGCCAGGCGGCACCTCCCTCCTGAGTTTTATCTCAGATGCGTCTGTGTTTCCTGCCCCCTTGCGTCTGAGAGACTGTGGCTTTGACCCACTCAGATCCTCTGCGGGAGGGTCTCACTTAGCGACGACCAGCCGGGCGCCCCGTGAAAGTTTGTGTGATCCTGTAGCAGCAGCACCTCAGGGATTATGGAAAATCACAACACGCATCTGGCACCAGCCTTCGCCCTTCCCACCAGAGCACCGCCAGGTATCAGCTGTGGAGTTGCAGACTCTACGCTCCCCCTGTTTGTAGTCTGAATGGAATTTAAACCCTCTCCTTTCTCCTTTCTCCCTTTTTAGTTCAGTCCCTGTGTCTGTTCCCACTTTTCCACTTTCTCTGTGGCTGCTTTTGAAGGGGGGCGGTGATTTTCCCAAACTCTCCCCCCAACCCCATCTCCTTCCTCTCTCCACAAGCAGAAACAGCTTCCAGCCCTCTGTGGCTTCTCTCTCCCCCAGTTCACCTCTCCGCACCATGTACGTGCAGAGTTCTGTGGTTCAGGTTGTGCAGATTGTTGTGTTAATCCTCAGATCAGTTTTCTAGTTGTGCAGGATGGTTTAGTGTTGATCTCGCTGTATTTCATGGATGCCTCCTTCATTTCACTTTTAAACACATTTGTCTTTATATTTCAAGAGGGTTTCTTGCAGACAGCTTAGAGTAAGTTCTTGTGCACTTTAAAAATTAGTGTAACAGTCTCTTTCTTTATTTTTAATGTATGTTTTAAAAATTTTTTATTGTTTATTTATTTTGGGGAGAGACAGAGTGCAAGTGGGGGAGCGGCAGGGAGACACAGAATCTGAAGCAGGCTCCGGCCTCCGAGCTGTTAGCACAGAGCCTGACGCAGAGCTGAACTCATGAACTGTGAGATCATGACCTGAGCCAACGTCGGATGCATAACTGACAGAGCCACCCAGGTGCCCCCTCTGTCTTTCATTTAGGGTGTTTATACTATTTATACTTAATGTAATTATTGATATAGTGGTTTTTAAATGAGCAATCTTGCTATTTGTTTTTTATCTTATTCTATTTTTCCTCTTATTTATGTTGAGTACAACTCTTTGTTGTGTATTTTAGTGGTTGCTTGAAGTTTTATAGAATATATCTTTAATTTCTCAGTCTTCGTGTGATATCATACTATTTTACATATAGTATGCAAGCCTTATAATACTGCACTTTAATTCTTCATCTGGCCTTTGTGCTATTGTCATAAGTTTTAATTTTACATGTATTTTAAACTCCATAATACTTTATTATTTTTGCTTTAAAAATGACTAAAATTTTAAAGAGATTTAAATAGTAAGAAAATATTTTGTATTTACTGATGTGGTTCCCAGTTCTGGTGTGCTTTATTCCTTCATGTAAATTCAAAATTTTGTTTTTCACTATTTTTTTCTACAACCTGAGGATATCCTTCATTAGACATGAATGTCAGGGCACACGTATGGCCTGGGATGGTGGGACCAAACCCCACATGGGGCTCCATGCTGAGCATGGACTTTGCTTGAGATTCTCTCTCCCTGTGCTTCTCTCTCCGTGACTAGTATTCTCTCTCTCTCTCTAAAATAAAATAATTTTTAAAAATTTATTTATTTTTATTTTTTCTTTTAAATTTTTTTTATTGTGGCAAAATAAAAATAACATTAAATTTACCATTTTAATCATTTTTAAGTGTACCTTTCAGTGGCATTAAGTATATTTACATTGTGCAACCCTCGCCACAATCTATCTCCAGAAACGTTTTTGTCATCCCAAACTAAAATCTCTATTCCTTAAACTAGACACCCCATGTGTCCTTCCCCCAGCGCCTTGCAACCATCATTCCACTTTCCGCCTCTGAGAGTCTGGCTACTCTAGGTACCTCGTTAAGTGGGATCCTATAATATCAGTCCTTCTGTGTGTGGTTTATTTCACATAGTGTAATGTCTTCAAGGTTCATCATCTGTTATAGCATGAGTCAGATGTTCTTTTCTTTTTAGGGCTGAATATTCCATCGTGTGGAATATTTTTGTTTTTCCACTCATTTTATTTTCTCCATGTTTATCCATTTATTTGTTGATGGGCCCTCATTTGCTTCCACTTTCTAGCTCTTGTGAATAATGCTGGTGGGAATATGGGTGTGCAAGAACCCATTCAAATCTCTGCTTTCCACTCTTTTTTTTTAATATGAAATTTGTTGTCACATTGGTTTCCATACAACACCCAGTGCTCATCCCAACAGGTGCCCTCCTCAATGCCCATCACCCACGTTCCCCTCCCACCCACGCCCCAAAAAATGAATGTCTGCTGGTGATGAATACCCTCAGCTTCTGTATGTTTGAAAATTTATTTGGCTTTTCTTTTGAAAGATATTCCAAACAGTAGGGATTATATGTTGACTTCTTTTTCCTTCAATGCTTTCAAATAAATACTATACCAGCATTTATAAGGTTGTGTTGTTTTAGATGAAAAACCTGTCTTTGACCTTATCTTTGCTTTTCTGTATGTAATGTGTCTTCTTTCCCTGGATGCTTTTCAGATTTTCTCTTTTAAAAAAAAATAATTTTTTTTTTTTGAGAGTGAGAGCGCACATGTGGGGGCGCAGATAGAGATAGATAGAAAGAGATAGAAAGATAGGGAGATAGAGAGACTTCAGTAGGCTCCACACTCAGTGTGAAGCCAGACATGGGGCTCAAACTCACAGCCTGACCTGAGGTGAAATCAAGAATCAGATGATTAACTGAGCCATCCAGGCACCCCTTAGATTTTCTCTTTAACCCTGGCTTTAAGCAATGTAATGATCATGTACCTTGCTGTTGCTTTCATTGTATCTCTTGTGCTAGGGTCTGTTGACTTTCTTGGATCTATGACTTTACAAATTTTCAAAACATTTATAAAAAAAAGTGGCTCTTATTTCTTCAAATATTTTTGTCTCCTCTTCTTATCCTACACTACCAATCTTTAAGGGATTCTGATCATAAATATATCTGTCTACTTGAAATTGTGTAAAGGTTTATAAGGTTCTGTTCATTTTTTAAAAATCTCTTTAAATCCCTCTTTCTGCATGGTTTTTACTGCTATTTCTTCAGGTACATTAATGTTTTCTTTTAAAATGTCTAATCTATCTTTAATACCATCCAGCTTAGTTTTTGACTTCAGACATTATAGCTTTCATTCCTAAAAGTTTAATTTAGGACTTTTTATTCCTTCATGGGTTTAATTAACATATCTAATATTTCCTCTAGCTTCTCGAGCATAAAGAATAGAGTCACAATAATGGTCTCAATGTCATTGTGTACTAATTCTATGCCATCTACCATTTTTTCTCATCTTTGTGGGCTGTATTTTCTCACATCTTAGTCTTGCAGGTAAATTTGTATTGAATGCCAAATGTTATTAATTTTACCTTATTAAGTGGTGGAGTGCTACTCCTATAAGTATTTTTTTAAGTTTATTTATTTATTTTGAGAGGGAGAGAGTGAAAGCTGGGTAGGAGCAGAGAGAGAGAGAGAGGGAGAGAGAGAAACCCTGTACTGTGAGCATGGGGTTCAATCTCCCAAACTGTGAGATCATGACCTGAGCCAAAATTAAGAGTCGGGTGCTTAACTGAGCCATGCAGGTGCCCTTCATATAAGTATTCTGGAGCTTTATTCTAGAACGTGGTCAGGTTGTAAAGAGTTTGCTTTTCCTGAATTTTGGTTTTGAATTTGCTCTGTTAGGATAAAACCAGTGCTTACTCAAGGGTTCACTTTTCTCTATTATGAAGTGAGACCTTTCTTATAATTGTAACTGATGTTCTCTGAATTACGATTTTCTCTTCTACCTGTTGGAAACAGGCACTATGCCCAGCTGGATGTGAGTTTCAGCCATTATTCTATTTCTTCACACACACCTGCTGGGCAGTACTCAAGTAACACTCAACGGGACAGTCTCCAGGCATCAGAGCTGCCTCATCTGATTGTGCCCACAGGGAACACAGCCCTTCCCTGCTTGATGTCCAGTGTCTCGAGTGCCATTATTTTATATATTTTGTTTTACTCCTTTTCCGTTATTTAATACAGGGCTGTAAATCTAGCCTCTGTTTCTCCATCTTAATTAGAAGTGAACACACACACACACAGTTTTTAAAACATAATTTCCTGTGTGCCTGGGTGGTTCAGTTGGTTAAGCATGTGACAGGCTCCCGTCATGATCCCACGGTTCGTGAGTTCGGGCCCTGCATCAGGCTTTGTGCTGGCAGCTCAGAGCCTGGAGCCTGCTTTGGATTTTGTGTCTCCCTCTCTCTGCCCGTCCCCTGCTCGGGCTCTGTCTCTCTCTCTCTCTCTCAGTCTCTCTCTCTCTCTCTCTCTTTCTCTCTCTCTCTCTCTCGCAAAAGTAAATAAAAATTTTAAATAAGTAAACCCAAATTTTCGTGTCTTACTTCTCACTGATAGTGCACACCAGCCACAGGTGAGCCATGCTTCTGCCCGATGTGTGTTTTCCATGCTGGTGTACAAATTTAAGAAGTGGGTTCTACACAGTGGGTTCCTATAGAATTGCAGGAACCACTTCTGCTCATGGTTCTTTGGCCAAATCGAGTCACACGGATTTGCCTGCTGTCAAGAAAGCAGGACTGCATATAACCCTCTGCAAGGAGAGTTAGTTCATGTTAATGATATAAATGATCCTTTTCACACAATTTATTTTCTCTCAACTCTTTCTGTTAATGCAAAAGGAAACTGATTCAAATAGCCAAATCTTCCTTACTCTTAAAAAAACCAGAATGCTTGCATTGCTTCAAACATTTTTAAAAAATGGTGGTAAAATACGCATGACATTTGAAGTTTACTATTTTAACCATTTGTAAGTGTGCGATTCAGTGGCACTGATTTCATCCACGTTGTTGTGTGGTAATCATCACCATCCATCTCGAGAACTATTTGCATCTTGCAAAACTGAAAGTATGAATCTATTAAACGATAATTCCACTTTTCTCCTTCCCATCAGCCCCTGGCAACCGACATCCTACCTTCTGTTTCTACCAATCTGATTACTCTCTGTAAGTGGAATCCTACAGTGTTCATCCTTTTGTGACAAGCTGATTTCACGTAGCGTAAGACCTTTAAGGTTCAGTCGTGGTATAGTGTGGCAGAATTTTATTCTTTTTTAAGGCGAAGTACTCTTCCTTTGTATGTATGCCCTAAATTTTGCTTCTCCAATCATGTGTCAGTGAACACACACATGGGTTGCCTCCACCTTTTGGCTGTTGTGAGTAACTCGCTGTCAACATGAGTGTACAAATAGCTATGTGAGTGTACAGATTGCTTTCACTTCTTTAGGGTGTATGTCCACCCAGCAGTGGAGTCACTGGATCACATGGTAATTCGATTTTTAATTGTTTGTGGAACCTCCCTACCGTTTCTCATGGTTTCTGCCTTTTTTTTACATTCCCGCCACAAGGGCCACAGGGATCCTAATTTCTCTTCATCCTTGACAACACTTATTTTTTGTTTCTTGTTTTTGATGCTGGTGATCTTCCTGGGTATGAAGTGGTGTCCCACTGTGGTTTTGGTTTGAATTTTCCTAATGATTAGTGATGTTGAGCAGCTTTTAATATGACTCCCTGACATTAGTATATCCTTTTGGGAGAAATGCCTATTCAAGTTCTTTGTTCATTTCTAACCTGGGCTATTGGTTTTAGAAGGATTGAATTTTAAGAATTCCTTATATATTCTGGATATTGATCCATTATTGGATGTATGATTTGCAGATATTTTCTCCCATCCCATGGTTTGCCTTTTACCTCTGTTGATGTGGTTTGCTTTGATGTAAAAAAAATTTTAAATTTTGTCGTAGTCTGATTTATCCATTTTTTATTTTGTGGCCAAAGCAGTTTTTTTAAGACAAAGGAATGAAAAGGAAAAAAGTTTCATTTACATAAGGTTTAGAGTCTTTTGCATTCTGAAAAGTTCACCCAAATATTTAGACTTTAAATACAGTTGCATTATAGTGTAGGAAAATTTTAATGGAGGCATTTAGCATGACCCAAATACATCTTGATTTATCCATATTTTTTCCTTTTTTATGATGTTTAACACAATGAAAAAGAAACACTTAAAATTCTTCTGGCATTACACCTTTAGATTGTCAGTGCACTCAAAGGGCAGACATTCATGAATTTCAAAAGCCTACAATTTTCTCGCAATTTGACTGGAAGAGTTCAATTTGCTATATCAGTTCTTCCATTTTTCTGATTGGAGTAGAAAACCGAACTGACAAGATGTATTTTTGATACTTTATTTTTAGGTGATGCCTGGGACTCCCAACTCTTATCCCTTCGTTGGCTTATAGTATATGCTGTACTTTTTTCAGGAATAGAAGCAACATAGGAAAACATTTGGTGTTATAATCACGTCAATCAGGAGTGTACGTAAAACTAATATTGTCTGTTGGTCATTGAATACAACTTTAAGCATTATGCTTTTCCTTTTTATTTATTAAAAAAAAAACTACTGGGGCGCCTGGGTGGCTCAGTTGGTTGAGCGTCCGACTTCGGCTCAGGTCACGATCTCACGGTTCGCGAGTTCGAGCCCTGCGTCGGGCTCTGGGCTGATGGCTCAGAGCCTGGAGCCTGCTTCTGACTCTGTGTCTCCTTCTCTCTCTGCCCCTCCCCCATTCATGCTCTGTCTCTCTCTGTCTCAAAAATAAATAAACATTAAAAAAAAATTTAAAAAGAAAAAAAAAAAACTACTGCCCCAGGAAATTGTTTTCATATGAACAGACTATTTTGTATATTAAGAAACGGTAGAGAAAATGATGTTTTTGCCTGGAGTGTACTTAAACGTCCTTGTGTAATGCAATTTTATTGATTCTCTTTGACCAGTGTGTCCTTTGCCCAAAATTTAAACAATAACGTTTATGGAAATGCTCTTAGTATTCCCAGAACATACCTTGTTTGCTCTTGAGACAAAGCTTTAACATTCAAATAATATGCTTTCTACTGTTAAGAGCCAATAGGTCGTTAGGCCAGTGAAGAAAGGACAGTTGCAGAGTTACAGGCATGTCATATATAATAGGAGTAAAATGTCAGGTGGACTTTCTTGGGTTTTTTTTTCCCTACATTAAAATCGGTGAATCAGAGGAGTTAGGGTATTGAGGAATAGAGGGCCAGGGTTGCTTTTTCACTTTTCCTTGCATTTCTGTGTGTGTTCACCTTTGACATTTCTCTTCCTTTATTGGGTATTTGTATATCTGACACATTTGCAGTCTCATCTGGCTTTTTATACTTCCCTCAAGAAATAGATGGTGTGGGGCTCCTGGGTGGCGCACTTGGTTTATTATCTGGCTCTTGGTTTGGGCCCCCGTCACGATCTCACGGTTCGGTGAGTTCAAGCCCTACATCTGGCTCTGCACTGACAGTAAGGAGCCTGCTTGGGTTTCCCTCTCCCTCTCTTTGCCCCTCCCCACTTATACTGTCTCTGTCTATAAGTAAGTAAGCAAGTAAGTAAATACCTTTAAAAAAAGGAAATAGATCTTAACTTGATGTAATTTCCATGAGAAAATTAGCCTACTGACTTATGATCTGAACAAGGAATATTTGACTGCAGGCGTCAACAGTTCAACATTACCTTATGTTACAATTGCATTTCTGAAGTTCGTGTTTCTGTTTTAGCAAAGTCTCTGTCTTAAAATGGCATTCAATAAATGAGCATTCCCTATAACTTTGTAGGAATATTTGTTTGAATTCTACCAGTCCCGTATTGCACTCTCAGACCGACCATTTTGTGTGGCCTTGCTATGTGTGGAAATACGTATTTAGGTGTGAAGAAAACCTACCTCATTTTACTCTGAACACTAATGTCGTCTGATAATATCACTCAAAAGCAGACATCGTTGTTGGAGACCGAAGGAGAGGGGGGAGTCATCTCTAGATGAATAGTTTTCTTTCCATTTTGTGCCCTTGGAGGAAAACACCAAAACACTCTCACCTCCACCACATGAGTGGAGACAATGTCATAGCTCAGGGAATTAGAGTTGCTTATGACTGGTTATAAGTACTTTCCTATTAACCAAGTTTCCATAATGAAAAGTGTTAAAGGAACGTCAGACACGGAAGTCGTGCCAGCACCACATGGAGGGAATGTGGGTAAGAAACGGGTAAGGTATCTTGGGAAAAGTTAAATTCCATTCAAGTTGAAGTTGTACTGCATCTAGGATTAACATTCCAGAATTTAGAAAACGGGAAAGTTGTAATTTGTTGAATTGTTAACTATACTGCTTGATATTTATTTAATTCAACCTAAGAATAGAAAACGCTTCCCTAACGTGCCTGTGTCCCGGGTCCCGGTTCAAGGACTTCACGCACGTAATCATTTATTCTTTTATTACCTCATGAGGGACGAGCAATTCTTATCCCCACTTTACAGCTGCCCCGACACGCCTGGAGTTTCAGCACTTTGCTCAGGCGGACCGGGCAGGGCCGCCAGAGACAGTGGTGCAGGTTGTGCGCATGAAATCCAAAGTCCACGGTCCTCACAGGTAGGTCGTAAGGCCTCTTAGAAATGGCCCGTTAATAACTGGAACTCAATGCAGGTACTCCATATGGTATATATTACTTTCAAAATATTATGAGACAGATCTTCAGGTTTCATTTGTTACCTCAAAAGTTTTCTGATATATTTTTTTTTATTAAAAAAATTTTTTTTGATGTTTTTGTTTATTTTTGAAACAGAGAGAGACAGAGCACGAGGAGGGGAGGGGCAGAGAGAGGGAGACACAGAATCTGACGCAGGCTCCAGGCTCTGAGCTGTCAGCACAGAGCCCGACGCGGGGCTCGAACTCACACACTGTGAGATCATGACCTGAGCTGAAGTCGGACGCCTAACCGACCGAGCTGCCCAGGCGCCCCCAAAAGTTTTCTGATATTTTAACAAATAATTTTTGCCTCTCATCTGCCTGAGACTGTGATGTCACAGTTATCCTGTGGTATTCCCAGGCCAGGACTCTAAGTCGAGGAGCTGACTGTCACAGGTTCGTCATGGAATTTCTCCCTACTGCCATTGTCTACAAACTTCCAGGTGTAGCTCAGAGTATGAAAGGTTATGGAAAATGTTTTTGATGGAAATGTGTTCCTTTTATATTCCACATATAGTATATGAGATATTTACTTTTTGGTTACTTCGAAAAAGCTGATAATTTACTACTCGATAAAGAAGTAGTCGAGAAAGGAGAAGATACACCTGTGAAATTCGATTATCCTCTTACACAACCAGACACTGTATTCTTCGGGTAGAATTACGTGAGTGAGGGAATCAAGTCTTTCTGTTTTATGCTTATATATTCCCACCAAATTATCGCTATTTTTCTCTTAAGTTTTCATTTAAATTCCAGTTGGTTGACCCACTGTAATATTAGTTTCATGTGTACAATGTTGCGATTCAACACTTCTGTGCATCACCTGGTGCTCATCACAGCGAGTGCACTTCTTAATGCCCATCACCTGTTCTCTGCCCCCCCCCCCCCCGCACCTCCCCCCCGGCCACCTGCCCTCTGGTGCCCATCAGTGTGATCTCTGCAGTTAAGAGTCTGTTTCTTGGTTTGCCTCTTTCTCTCTTTTTTTTTACCTTTGCTCATTTGTTTTGTTTCTTCAGTTCCACGTATTAGTGAAATCATATGGTATTTGTCTTTCTGTGACTTATTTCGCTTAGCATTATACTGTCTAGCCGCATCCATGTCTTTGCAAACGGCAAGATTTCATTCTTTTGGATGGCTGAGGAATATTCCATTGTGCGTGTATATATACCACATCATCTTTATCCATTCATCCGTTGGTGGACATTTAGGCTGTTTCCATAATTTGGCTACTGTAAATAATGCTGCTATAAACATTGGGGTGCATATAATCCTTTGAATTACTGGTTTTGGATTCTTTGGGTAAATACCCAGTGGTGCAATTGCTGGGTCGTGGGGTAGTTCTATTTTTAACTTTTTGAGGAACCCCCATATTGTCTTCCAGGGTGGCTGGACCAGTTTGCATTCCCACCAGCAGTGCCCAAGAGTTGCCCTTTCTCTGCACCCTTGTCTACTCCTGTTGTTTCTTGTGTTGTTAATTTTAACAACATTCTTCCAGGTGTGAGGTGGTATTTCTTGATGGTTTTGATTTTCATTTCCCTGATGATCAGTGATATGGAGCATCTTTTCATGTGTTTGTTGGCCATCTGGATGTCTTTTTTGGAAAAATGTCTATTCGTGTCTTCTGCTCATTTTTTAATCGGATTGTTCATTTCCTGGGTGTTGAGATTTATAAGTTCTTCCTATATTTTGGATACTAACCTTTTATCCGATATGTCATTTGCAAATAACTTCTCCCATTCTGTAGGCTCGCTTTTAGTTTTGCTGATGGTTTGCTGTGCGGAAGCTTTTTATTTTGATCAAGTCTCAAAGTATCTCTATTAATTATTAAATAAAGGCCTTCTGTCCACTTGCTTTCAGAGCTGTTAATTACATGGCTCCCTGCTGGTTCCCACTCGGAGTTTGTTCCTTCTCAAGCAGGCATTGTGTTCTAGAACCACATCTCCATTTCAGCTCAAACATTACAGCTTGGTTTGGACCACCTGCATATTTTTAGCCCTCCTAGTTTATGTGATTTTTGCACCTTTCTTCATCTTGGGGCCCAAGATAAGGCGAGTAATAAGCTCTGAGGCTTATGAAGTGTGCAGTTTTATTTCTGAACATCTGCCTCATTATGAAAGGAAGTCCCATTTACTTCCGAGAGTTTCTGTAAGAATTGGGTGATATATGTTTAAAATACGCAATGTAGATAAGAAATGTGTATCGGCGTGTCCGTTTTCTGTGGCCGCCATAACTAAGTGCCATAAATTGAGTGGCTTAGGACACCACAAATTAGTTCTCCTAACGTTTTGAAGGCTGGAAGTCAGAACTTGGCGCCAATGGGCTCAAGTTAGGTTGTTGCAGGATTGGTTCCTTCAGGAGGCTCCAGGGAAAGAGCCCTTTCCCTGCTTTTTCCAGCTTCCGGAGCCTACCTGTGTTCCCTGGTTTGTGACTTGCCTTCCATTATTCCAACCCTTCTCCTGTTTCCTCCTTCATCCTCTGTAGTCAGAGCTCTTTCTGCCCTCCCCTTATGAGGGCACTTGTGATTACATTTATTATCAATATAAGTAAGCCTCCATAGCATGCACATCTCAAGAGCCTTCTCTTAGTCACACCTGCAGAGTCCCTTTTCTCATCTAAGTAACATTCAGTTTCTCTGGACCAGGGCATGAGTATTCATTATTCAGCCTACATGCAGAGTCTTTTCAGATCCTCTTTCTTATCCTCAAAAATGTAAACATAGCTGGCTTCACCTCAGGGCAGCCCAAAGAAAGTCCATCACTGACAAGTATCCCAAAATATTCCAACATACCCTTTTTTGGGAAACCCTTTAAAATCATATATACGACATCCTGGACATGTTCTGCTGTATATTCCAAAAGTTAGCAGTATCTGCTCTCCAAAAGCCGCCACGTTCAGATCTTTAGATAATATTCTGTTTTTCCAAGGGGCTACATCACATGACATGTGAGGGACCGAAAAGCCAGGGAAGATGGTAGGGTGACCTATATTTTACCATCCAAACCAGGATACCTTTAAGAGGAAAAGAGGAAGTCTTAACAATGACACTGAAATAACAAACTTGGACTATGTTGGACAAATTAGAATATATAGCTGTCCTACCCAAACAAAGGCTCCAATCATTGGAGTCCCTTTAAGAAAACTACTCCACTCTGTCATTATTTGGTTCGTTAGCATATTGAACAAAGTCTTTTATGTATTTATTTATTTTGTGGAAGATTTTGAAAACACTGAGTATACATAAAAAGCATGAATTCATTGAACATCCTCCAGATCAAAACCTTCTGCTCTTCTAAAGGCAGTGTTAAGAAAATGAAAAGTCAAAAACCACAGGGTAGGAGAAAATATTCACAAGACATTTATGTGAAAAAGGGCTTGTAGCCTCACTGTTTTTAAAACTCTTGCAACTTAATAATGGGGCGAACAACCAATTTTTTTAATGTACACAGAATGTTAGTAGACATTCAGCAAAAGAATATACACCCAAGACTTGAATATACATGAAAAGATGTTCAATATCATTAGTCATTAGAGAAATAAAATTGTGATAATGAGACAGCACTACCCACCTGCCAGAACGGCTAACATTAGTAACACTGACAACCCTAAATTTTGTCAGGTATGTGTAGCGGCCAGAACACTGCTGGAGGGAATGTGATTCCGTTGACATTTTCTCAGTTTTTTTTTTTATAAAGTCACACATACAAATTACCTAGAGATTCCAATCCTTGGTATTTTCACAGGAAAAACTAAAACATGTTTACACAAAGATGTATACATGCGTATCTTAAACAACTTTATTTTAAAAATTTTTTTAATGTTTATTCATTTTTGAAAGACAGAGACAGAGGACAAGCAGGATGGGGCAGAGAGAGAAGGGGACACAGAATCTGAAGCAGGCTCCAGGCTCCGAGCTGTCGGCACAGAGCCTGACGCGGGGCTCGAATCCGCGAGCTGTGAGATCATGACCTGAGCCGAAGTCGGAGGCTCAACCGACTGAGCCACCCAGGTGCTCCTTAAACAACTTTATTTTTAATGGTGTCAAAGTGGGGACACTCCTGGCGGTCATCAATAGGTGAAGGGTTAAATACATTATGGTTTATTCTCTCAGGGGAATACTAGTCAAAAATAAGAATGATACTCACAACAACCGAAATGAGTCTCACAACTGTCTCACTCAGCAAAATCACCACCACCACCACCACTAACAAAAAAAATCAAGACAAAAGGATATGTACAGTATGATTTTATGACTCTTTTGTTGATTAGTCACTAGTGATGGAATGCAAATTGGCGGTTGCTTGGGGTTAAAGGTGAGGGTTATTGTCTGGAAAGAGGCAGAGTGAGATTTCAGGGGTGATGGAAAAAGTTCTGAATGGGGACCGGACTGGTGGCCACAAGAATGTATAATAAATTCATCAAAACTTGTTAAAATGTTCACATAAAATGGTTACATTTTCATTGTATGCACATTAAATTTCAATGTTTATCTTAAAACATATTTGTAGCTATTTTTGTTACAAAAGTTATGCGTTTCATTCTTCTCTGGAATTGAAAAAATACGAAATAAGCAAAGGAAGTGTGACAGAAATAATCCATTGCTCAGAACACACACAGGAATGCGGTCTGATCGCATAAAAATACCACACCTACACATCTTTTGGTCTTTCCTTTAATCTTCACTCCCTGTTTATTGATTCCTGAATTGTGTTGAGTTTCAGTCTTCCTAGGGTCAGAGGCGGCCTTCCCAGTTGTTCCTTAGACGTCATGTTTTCCCTCAGGAAAATAAAAGCAAGATCTACTTTTCAGGCTTAATCCAAGTCGTGCTCCCTCATTTGTAATATATAAGAAACGATACTCAGTTACTTATCGATACTTATCATTATTTAACGATACACACAGCCCAACTTAAATACATTTAGATTTGCTATCAGAGAGACTCTTCCAAGGTTCTGTATTCCACCTCGTGATCTCCAATCTGCTTCTAGATTTGCTTCTTTTAAAAAAAAAAAAAAAAGACGAGCTAAAAGTTTATTTTTTTAATTTGCAAAGTTTTATTGAAGTATAGATTGACACATATTATCCTGTCAGTTTCAGGTGTATGTCACCATAATGTGAAAGACGGTAATTACACATCATAACGTGATGCCCCTGGTAAGTCCAGTCAGCATGCAAAGGTATAACACTGTTATTGACTAGATTTTCTATGCTGTGCTTTATACCCCAATGTCTTATTTATTTATTAACTGGAAATTTGTACCTCTCAATCCCCTTCACCTATTTTGCCCATTCTTCCCACCACCTCTCTGGCAACCCCCGCTTTGTTCCCTGTATTTATGAGTCTGTTTCTATTTTGTTTAGTTTGTTCATGTGTTGTTTCATTTGCATATACGAGTGAAATCAAATGGTATTTGTCTTCCTCTGACTTATTTCACCTAGCGTTGTGCCCACTAGATCCATCCATGTTGTTGCAAATGGCCAAATCTCGCACTTCTTTGATATCTTGGTAATATTCCATGGCATATACACCACATCTTGTGTCCATTCATCAGTCAGTGGACTCAGGCTGCTTACATGTCTTAGTGACTGTAAGTAACGCTTCAGTGATGATAAGGATGCATGTATCACTCCAGTCCTGTTAGCCTTCTTTTCATTTTTGTCTTTGTCCCTTGCCTCTTGGCCTCAGTTGAGTTTGGTCCTCAGCCTGCTTCCCTTGGGCACAACTTCAATTCCCTTTGCTTGTTGCGAGCTCTAAAAACTACCCTGAGAGCCTTCTCCTGACCTGTGGATGATTCCTGGTCTAGAGTTCCATCTTTATTCTCGGAGTAGAGTTTGAGTCCAAACCCCAGGTGCCTTTGATCCTTGGGGAATTTCCTTTGAATTGTTATTCTAGGCTTTCAACACTTCTTTCTCCCTTCAGTTCTCTCTTTCCTTCCCTCCCTGTCCTCCAACTGTTAGAGCCAGAACTCTCTGTTGGAAGTACATCTTTGGATCTTGTAAGTTTTTTGGTTTCTAGGCTGCAACTCAGATGGATCCAGGGACACCACGGTCAGATCCACTCGCCTGAGATCACTTTACACCTCTGTTGCTTACTTGTCCTGAACTCTAATGTCACTGGCAGCTCTGGGCTTTATTCACAGGGAAAATGCACACCGTTCACTGACAGGCATCTCTCACCCTTGACCTCACCTCCCGTTTCTCCTCCTCCTGAGCATAACAACATGGCAACAGGCACCTTGTGCTGCTTTGTGGATACTTGGCCGCTGATTGAAATCAAAGTTGCTTTAATTAAATGTATGCATTATAAAGTCTGTTATACGATCCCCTCATGTACGAATGGATAACTTAAATGGAAATAATCATATTTTATTTAAAAAAAAACAGTTTTGTGGGTGAGGTTTTGTAAACCACTGCTTCCAGATCAACTTTTTACCTTCTGAATGTTGATCCTTAACACTAGCTTTATTCTTTTTTTCCTTTTATTATACTCCAGAGTTCTGAGTCTCTATGGACAGGGTACCTTTTAAACAATCATTCACAGCAGTTCTTCAGCGGTAAATATAAGAGAGCAGAAGAGATGAGAGCACCTATCATTTATATTTGTGTTTGTATTTGTATTTGAAGTTGTATAATGGAGGTACTACCATACATTAATATTCAGACTTTTGGCTTGGTTTACTTCGCTGTCAAAAGAGAAAAAGAAAAGAAAAGAAAAAGACAGGAGATTTTACCTGTTTCTGTCCGAGTAGTTTTATTTGGATCTAAATACATACCATTTGTAATGTGTAAAAACATCTGTGGGCACAAAAGCACTATACGAATGCCATCTATTTGATTATATCTGCTATGAAATATTTAATCCTTTGGATCAGAACTGGTGGGAATGGATTTATTTGTATTCTAAAAAGCCAACAAATTCACCTAAATAATTATAGGACAATTAGATAATATTTCAATCAAAGTCGATTCAGTACCACTGAAGATAGGGGTTTACCCTGTATAAAACTTACATGTTTATATATACACCAATGTATGTGGCTGTTGATCAAAATCATTTTTATAATGGAAAAGGTGGACACAATCCAATATTAATCTTCAGAGATTGGGTAAATTACCATGAGATAGTCATTTAATCTACTACTGGTATCCTTTGAAGAGAAATAAGGAGAAAGGGTGAGAAAAATGGCCACACTGAATAAGGTAAAAAAAAAAAAAAAAAGTTGTAGAACTAAAAATAAGCACGATCCCACTTAGGCCAATGATAGGTAGATGGATAATAGATAATAGATAATAGATAGATAGATACATAGATACATAGACAGACAGACAGATAGATGTGGAAAATCTCACACACACGTATGTATAACAATGTTTGGAAGGATACACACCTGCTAACAGTTAACTCTGGAAAATGAAAATGCAGGAAGTATTTCACCGTTATTGTTTTAAGCTGGTTATTTGCATTTTGCAACATAAAAGTACATCTTCTGTGATGAATATTTTAATTCAAAAACCAAATAAAAACAAAATTTCAATCTCCAATACCTAAGCCATATTTTATTTAATCATAAACAAACACATTAGGGAGAGGCAGAAGATTGAATTGCAAACTGGACCTGTTGCGTTAGGTAGAATTACTTGGCCTCAATAGTCTCTGTAGGCCTTCTCCTGCCAAATGTCCCCTGGAATCTGACCTCCTGAGCATCCAAATACTTGTAAGTTCTAGAACAAATCCTACAATTACATGCCTTTTTGATTTTGTTACTCTGGCATGCTATCTCAGGAATTAGTTTCCCTTGTCTGTATCTGCATAGGTAGCAATAGTCGTTCAGGATTGTGGCTCATTGTCAAGGTGTCAAGGAAGAACTTATCAGGATTGGACACCCTTGGTTCATGGTGCTGTAGTAACCTGATATATATCTATCAAAGCATTTGCCTCTGTACTGTCATTAGTTACATGGTTGATTTTACTGCACCTGTATTATTGAAAGAAGGAATTATATCTTTTAATTTGGTCTCACAGTACCAATCTCAAAAAGCATTTTTTAAACAATTGAATGAAATTCTATGAATATCTTGACTTTTCATTCGGTTCCTTTACCAGTAACAAGGAAGCATGAGATAATCTCGATTTTCAAAATGCACTATTCTATCATATTTGCATTTTTGAAAAACACTGTCAATAAAAAATCTAGCTGAAGAATGCTGGCAAGTTCTTGGAGGAACATGGAGTGAAGGACCTGAGTATATGTCTTGCTAATTTATATTAGCTTCTGTGAAATGGAAAGACTAAGAGTTGGCTTTCAGGATTCATGTGTGGATGAAAGAAAGCACTGAATGTGGCAGCTCTATGTAAATTATTATGAAATAAGGTATTACTGTATTTAATAAAAGTAACATAGATTTAGAAGGACTTAGTTATCCCTTAAGGGAATTTGCATAAAGAGTACAAATATAGGGGCGCCTGGGTGGCTCAGTCAGTTGAGCGTCCGACTTCGGCTCAGGTCACGATCTCGCGGTTCGTGAGTTCCAGCCCCGCGTCGGGCTCTGGGCTGATGGCTCAGAGCCCGGAGCCTGCTTCAGATTCTGTGTCTCCCTCTCTCTCTGCCCCTCCCCCGTTCATGCTCTGTCTCTCTCTGTCCCAAAAATAAATAAACGTTAAAAAAAAATTTGTTTAAAGAGTACAAATATATTATACTTCTTACTTACTGTATACCTGTCCCTTCTGGCCTGATGTCCAAATTTGACAATCTTTTTTCTACTTTTAAAATGTAATACTCTAAATTGACGTTGTTATAGTACCAGATATCAAAACAGGATTGTACAGGAAATTGCCAATAACTGTTAGAGAAATGAAGCTAATTACTATGCTCCATACTTTTAGCACAATGTTGAAATCTTAACAAAACACGGGAGGAGGTATTCTCATTACCACAGCAACGATTTTCAAGTTTGTTTTGCTTTTCTGAAAATGTAACCAGTCGAGCACAGTTAATTTAACTTGAGCAGAGTGAAAAATTGATTTTTTTTTTAGCAAGGCAATTAGGCTTCAAAAAAATCAACTTAAATAATGATAAGCACAGTTTAATTTGTTTACAAATCTTTAGGAACTGTCTTTTGCGTTATAGCCAACAAGGAGTGGACTATAAAATATGGAGAATGATTTGGCTGGTGGACTGTCCTAATACTTTTTGGTTGTTCATTTGAAATCAAAGACGGTTGGGGTAAATTCATAACATCCTTCGCTTATATCATGACCTCAGTGATGCTTGCGGACTGTTCGCCAATTATCAACACACTTAACATGATCCATTCGTCTGACTGAAAATAGATACATTTTTTTCTTAAACCTGTATATAGTCCAAACAAAAATTAGGTACATATGACAGTATCTTTGAAATTGGGAATGGTCAAATTCTATTGTTAACATAATCAAGAACTATAAACAAATAACAGAGATGGAACGAGGGATGATGATATTTGAATTCAAAAATTATTTCACTGAAAGTTGTACATGTGTCCTGGCACTTCAATCCTAAATTATATGAGAAAAAGTGAAATATTGATCATATGTCTCATAACACGATTATTTACCTACTCTATATTCACCAGGGTTCCCTTGGTATTTTCAAGTTATGCATTCCTATTTAAGCTAAAAAAATTTTTTTACGCTACCCTTCTACCTTCTGACCTTTTCACTGTCCTCAGTGAATTTTCTGTCCTAGAATTTTCTGTCCTCAGCTCTTTACATGATTGACTCCTTTTCTTCCTTGATATTTAGTTCAAAGGTCTTATTCCTTAGAGTCCTTTCCTGATTGCATTTTTGGAAACGCCCCTGCCTCCTCTCCCCAGGTACTCTGGCTTTCATTAACTTGTTAAATCTCTTCATCACACCATAATCTCTCAGCAGATGATCCCATTAGGGCAAGGGTCAGAAATCTAGGAAGAGTTAGAGAAGGAATGAATGAATGAATGAATGAATGAATGAATTTATGGATCTGATGACTTATAATTTCAGTCTGTGAATACATGTATTTTCCCATTCTCTGAAAGAAGCAAATCAAACACCAGTGATATTTATTGAGTGCCCTCTATGGGTTTGAGATTTTTTTAAAAAAGTATTTTTATCTTTTATGTCCTGATTACGAATGTGATACTGAGGCACAGGAAATGATGGCAAACAACAGAAACAAGCCTAGTTTACAGGCATAAACTGGCTACATTGCTATAGTTGCATTTGCGAGTTCAGGGAGAGAGAAATCAATGAGGGCTGGTCCAGTCATCGAAGGCTTCATGGAGAGTTCAGATCATCCTCAACGAGTGCCTTCTTTTACATGAACACTCAGAACTTTGGAGAAAATTAGGACTCTCACTCTCTTTTCAGCTACTCTTATTTTCATAGGCCAAATTCCTTCACAGAAGTAAAAACAAAAAAATCTGAGCAGCCGTAGGATACATGATCCTTTGCCCGTGTGTACCCTGCTAAGGTCATTTGAATCCTCCTTGATCTTATTGCAGTAATGATGCTTTAGTCGTCCTGGATTCAGGAAGAACCAGCAGCATACAAATGATGCCTTTAATGCACTGTCAGTGCACACACCCAGGTTTAATGATGGAAACTATGGTTGCTACATGATCCCCACATCCCAAAGGACTGCTCAGCACCTTGCCTCTGACTATCAAAACATTCTGCCTTTCAGTTTCTTTCAACATCCTGGTCTGTATCGAGCCTGTGATAACTCATTTTGTCAAGAGATCAGAGGGTAACACGTACACTAATTATTATTTTTAAATCATGGAAGATAATTGAGAGAGAAACTCAGCGGCGACTTTTAGGCAGTAATACATATGCTTTCTTTTACTAATATTGAAAGAATTTCTGTTTCAGTAAATAACAACAGTGATCCTGTAATCCTACCAGAGTTACTACATGCCAGGCACATATTTTTAAAGCAGATTCTTTTGTTTCAAAGTATTTAAAATGTGTAAATGTTGTAAATTCATACTAAGTTGGATGAGTCCCTAACTGAACTAAATTAGTCTTTGAAATCAATTGGTTACTCAGAGCTCTAATATAATACCCTGAAAAGGCGCAAAAGCAAATTAGACAATCTGGTTGATGGTCAAATAAGGTACTTCACTTACAAATCTGTTCCTTCATCCAACTCTACGGATTTTATGTTTGATGCGTTTCAGTATTTATAACACCCTTTCGCTCTGCCTTGGAGGACAGCAACATAGTTTCTCTCTTTCAGGGGCCTGAAACATTAATGGACTCATTTGAAATGGATGGTTAACACGCAAAATTGGGCTGTCATAATGAAAAATGTAAATTCACGTTCTTTCACATCTCAGCCTAGTGAGCCTTCTTCTCTAATGCTGCATAATCAGAAGATGATGAACTTTGGGGTTAGATCAGAGATCAAATCCTGACTCGTTTACTTCCTCCGTGACTGTCATTAAAGTGACTTCGCTTCTTGGAGCTTCAGTTTCGTCGTGTATACAACAAAGCGGAGATAGAAAAGAATGCTCCCTATGTCAGGTGGCATTGAGGTTGAGAGAGCTTGGTGGAAATGGGGGCACTTGGCAATGTTATCCAGCACTTCCCGCCTTCAGACCCAGCCCCACCATTACCACAGCTGCCCAAAGGATGGAAGATAAAGACTTTTGGACACAGGAGTGAATTTTTGTCAATGCTGTTACCAACTCTGCCTTTAATCTCAGACAAGTATATTTCTGGATTTTAGTCACCCACTGTGTCAGTAACAACCTATGCCTCTCTGTTCCCCGTCCACCTTTCATTTTCTCGCTTCATCAAGTAGCGGGTGCTAGAAGGACACTGGAGGAGGAAGGGGACCTCATTCCTGGTTCTGGTGTATACTTACTGTTAGCGGGCAACTTGAGGTCAGAGCACAGGAGAGCCATTCAGTGCAAGATACCCTGGACCCCAGAGGACAGGTTTCTAGGGAAATTCACCAGGAACACCCCCCTCCTGCCCCCAAATATCCCTACCATCCATTGGCCATCCCACACCCTTTCCAAAGATGTCTAGGTTCCAGGCCTGGGAGGGTGTAGGAGGCTGTTCCGTATTGGTCCTTTCTTTGGTTACTCTGTCTCAGCCCTACAACTAGAGGCTACTTCCTGTATCAGCTGTTTTTCTATTCTTTAGAGTTCTGAGTTTTACATTTTGTGCTTAGTCGGTAATCCACTATATTAATATTTGTTTAAAGTTGGCATGCTCAAATTCCATCTCCTAGTTAGCACACTTAACAAATGATTAGGTTACATTGCATCACCAGTAAGTTTTAAAAAACAATTTGTAGCTCTGATATTCAATAAGAATTAATGGAATATGCACATATTTTTACAGAAGCGTGCCTCGTGGATGTGTCCTCAGGAAGCCAGTCCCTGGTCTAGGCATAGGTTATTTTTTTATATATATATGGAAGGGAGCAATGTGAAACTGGGAAGACCCACGAGAAAAGGGACTGGAATGGGGACAAAAGTAGAGATCGGTGGGTTTGAATCAAAGATGATTCTGCTTGAGAATCAGACCAATTGGTTTACATTCGGAATTCCCAAACGGTGGTAGTTGAAATGATCACCTGAGGAATATTTGAATAACAGAGATCTACAAATCTTAACCCAGTCTGCCTGAATCAACCTGTCTGGGGTTGGCAAATGGCCTACGTATTTTGAAAAACTCCCTAGGTCATTCTGATACGTTGTTCCTCCCCATCACCATGTACTAGTCAATTTGTAAGACACTGCTCACTTGGCATCTATTTAACATGTGCAAGGAGCAGTTTGGACAGTGGGCCAAACTGTCCCAGATGCTGTTGGCTCAAGGAATTTGTGGTTTTATGGGAAAGAAAGAAAAGCATACTTTTAACTAATACAAAACCCCTACTCTGTGCCAGGCATTATGCTAAGCGTTTTGCTCAGATATCTCCTTGAGTCTTGAAAACCCAGTGATGTTGGTAACGTTATGACAACATTTTATAGATAAGGAAACCGAAGCTCAGAAGTTGAATCATGTTTCTCATTAGAGACACTCAGGAAGCAATATCAGGACTCAAAGGAGGAAGAGAGAAAATCTTTATGCAGAGGGGCCATGAAGCTGGCACACTGATACTTTTGAGTTCTCCACTGTTTTCTTCTAAGAAATAGAAAACTTATTTGAAGCCAGGATCTTGGCTCTTTTTCTTTGCTTTCTTTTAATTCATGACATGTTTCATTTAATTATTTTTTGGTATTCCTCTGGATTTTTTTCATCTTGAATGGAGTCTTGGATCAAAGATCGAAAACCCAAATAATTCATGGCCAAAGGAGGCTGGGTGTGAAGCCAGGAGTGGGTGGGAGAGGGAAGCAGGAGAGGGTCACGGGTGGATGTATGGTCTCAGTGTAGCGACGCCTGACTGCAGATGTATTTCCATCTATTGTAGGGGTCATACAAAAACAGTCTGCTGGAAGCTCCCAAGTTCCCAGACCCATCTGATTGTGAAGGGATGTTTACAGAGCTTCATTGAAGGTAACCATTTACAAACATCCTAGGTCAATTTTAAATTTCAGCTATTTGTGGATTTCTATTGCAAGATTTCCTCTGTGGTGGATCCTGCAGTGAGGTACGGAGAGTGAGACGTGGTCTTTGGGGTGTGGTGGAAACCATTGCATAAACATTCCTGGGGCCTGTGGCGATCCCCTGTGCGGGGACTTTTCTGTTCTCTGTTCATTCATACAGCCCCTCAGCAGTAGAGAAGATCCCGATAGGGAGGTCTACCTGACTTCAAGCCCATACTGTATCCCCTACATAAACATGACATCATTTATGGAAATTTCTTCACAGATGGAGGAGGGCTAAACACAGATGACAAATCTGAAAAATAATAGCATGTCCAAGAGAGAGAAATAGAAGAGGCACAACGAGCTCACAGAAGGCAAGGTGACTGGGTTGGAAAAATCAAGAAAAGCTTCAAGGGGCTGACGTTCTCTGCAGTGGGTGTTGGAAGGTGAATAAGCTCTAATAGGTGGAGTGTGGACAGGAATAGAGGCAGGATGAACAAACAGGCTGAAAAAGGAATGTCTCCATGAAGTTCAGGGAACAGGAAATATAGAATGTATTTGAAACTTACAGTTCTGGGTCATGAACAGCAGGAAATCACTACGTGTGGATTGCCGTCTAGCCACAGGCTGGTAAGTTTATGAGCAGGGAGGTAACCATGGCTGGACCTTTTCTTCAAGAAGGACAGTCATGTAATGCGGTCACTGTGTTGTAATGTCGAGAGAGTGCCTTAGGTGTGAGATGAGAGAGGCGTGTGCGTGTGTGTGCGTGTGCGTGTGTGTGTGTGTGTGTGTGAAAGAGACAGTGGGGCTGGAAAGATTCTCCAGTAGATACAGTAGAAGCATAATTCATAAAACCTACTGGATTAATCCATTAGACTTAAAGCAAAATGAAGTCAGTGATACTTGCAAGAATCTGAGCTGCATAACTGGGAACATGTGAATTTAAATAACAGACAAGTTGGGGCACCTGGCTGGCTCAGTCCATTAAGCATCAGACTTAGGATCAGGTCATGACCTCATGGTTTGTGAGTTTGAACCCCGCGTCGGGCTCTGTGCTCGCAGCTCAGAGCCTGGAGCCTGCTTCGGATTCTGTGTCTCCCTCTCTCTCTGCCCCTGCCCTGCTTGGGCTCTCTCTCTCTCTGTCTCTCAAAAATAAACAAACATTTAAAAAATAATAACAAAAGTTAAAAGAACGTCTATGTGAGGGGTGCGGGAGGAAGTTGAGTGAGGGAAGTTGACAACCTTCATTAGTGACACATTGAAGTACCATTATAGAGATTCTTAGGAGCTAGAAATGTTTGGGGCTCAGAGAAGCGTACAGGGTGTTCCAGGAAGATGTGTAGGAGCCTTTAGTACAGAGGGATGGTTTCATGTCACCGCAGCCTTTGCAAGTATGGAAGGAAAACTGTACAAAGAGGACATGGGTGACCATTCAACTTTGGGAATGTCCACGATGAGGGAATTAGTGATGGAAGTGGAGCTACAGAGGACTGTGAAAGTCAACAGAGTCGAGAACAGCAGGAGAGGACCATGTGGTGGTAAGGAATTTGAGGGAGAAGAGGGAACAACGTCGGGGCTTGGGACCAGCCGTTCCTTTTGGCGACATTTGAAAATGCCGTTTTAACTGTTGAGGTGAAAACCAGATTGCAGGGGATTCGCTTTTATTGGCTGGTGAGGAATCAAAGGCCAGGACAAGAGCCTGATGGTTCAAGCATTCTGATTATGAGATGTAGGGCAGAAGTAGGGCGAGGCTTGCATAGTCCGTAACATCCAGGGAAGACGCTTTCAAGGTACAAGTGATCTGGGTGTGCTCAGGGACAGAGAAGTATCTTGATGCGATAAAGGACGGATGCAGGCGCTTAAGGGTGAGAGGGAGACATCCAGGTTAGAGCTCTCTGTGGAGCCAGAAGTAAGTTCTGTCTCCAAAGGCCGTTTCTGAATGAGGAGAGCAATTTTCATACACCTTGGCAAATTTGTCTTAAAATGGTTGGCTTGTTTGTGGAATATTCTCCATCTTTCTCTCATGCTCTTTCAACTTTTTTATTGGGAGAGAGAAATTCTGAGACTGTAAAATATCCGGTAGGTCCAACATGTCCGGCTTTCCCCTCTAAACGAGCAGTTCACATGCTGTATAGTCCCTGCCACGTGGGGACACCTTATGGGCTGCTGTCTGATTCTCAGAAACTTCTCAGCAGAGAGCATTCTTTAGGAAACTGAGGTCAACTCATGGCACGGTTACCCTACCCAGAGTGCTCTTGGCTTGGCAGAAATCCCTTTTTCTTAAACGCCTGCCTAGCGAACTCATTGGCAAATAGATGTTGAAAGTGCTTGAGCAGTGGACGCGGAGAGATGAATGAGTGTGGCCTCCATATGGTTTTCCCTGCATCAACCAAACTTCATGTGTTTTGGGATAGAACACTAGACATTCCTTCCTAACCATCCTGAACATGGTGAAATTGGTGTCCTGGGGGGTGTTTGGCATGGCTATGGAATTGTGATGGGCAGCACGCCTTTCTGATGGTCAGGAGAACATTCCCAATGCTAGTGAGGAATGAGAGTGAATTCTTTGACAATTTCCTCAGGTCAATGGAGCGACACTAATGCTTGGTAATCGATGACAGGGCAAAGCATTGCCTCGTGAGAAATATTTGGATTTCCTGGAGGTTGCTTTCATATAGGAGAGTCTGTGGGTTACACAGAGGGAGTTCTCTGTTCCCATGTGGGCTCACCCTAGATGGGAGAAGTCAAGGTGTGTGTGTGTGTGTGTGTGTGTGTGTGAGACGTGTATTCTATGAAAAAGTAGGACAAGTGTCTTTTAGTACATACACCCCATTTCTGTAAGTGGGCCTCCGTGGCCCCACAGCCAGAGGAAGGTGCTGGGCATTATTTTCACATAGAATCCCAGTGTTTATCTCACTACTGATTTTTTTTTTCTCCACTGTTTTTTTCGGAAATCGCTCATCAGACAGGCATGAATTTTTCTTTTCACTGGGGAGTATTTGGGTGATGTGTCCCAGATAAGGAAAGTGGATGAAAGGCAAGAAGGAAGGCTTCTCACCAGATCTGGAGTGCTCAGAAGTCAGAGGGATTGCAGGGCCAGCATGTGAACCCGGGGGCAGCCCCTCCATGGCACGTGCGTTGCTCGCCACGCAGACGGACATCCGTTCCGACTCAGGACGCGGTGTCCCCCTGACTCACCCATCCGTAGCTTCATTTGTTCGCCCTTATGTATTTGCTGATTGTGCTCTTACCAGCTGCAGCTTCTTCATGAGAACTTCACAATATCATTGCGTCTTCTCTGGCTTCTTTTGAAAGTCTCAACAGTCTTTTCTTTCTTTCTTTCTTTTCTTTTTGGATTTTCATCAGAGGCTTTATTTTACAATTCCTTTTCTTGATCTACAGGTGAACTTTCTAAAAGCTGCCCCAGTTCTGCTAGAATTTCAAAGTGAAATTGAAAATATCTGTCTTGTTTTAGGATTCGGTTCAGTTCCATGTTACAGATACGTGATCATGGGAATTAATAAAATAAGAGTGGGGATGCCCAGGTGGCTCAGTCGGTTGAGTGTCAAACTTCAGCGCAGGTCATGATCTCATGGTGCATGGGTTTGAGCCCCACATCTGGCTCACCGCTGTTATTGTAAAGCCTGCTTGGGATTCTCTGTCCCCCTCTTTCCACCCCTCCCGCTGGTGGAAAATTCATTCATTCGTTTAGGAGGAACATTAAATATATCACAAGGAGGGAGGAATAGTCTTGTACCAGAAAAACTGTGCTTTTCTCAGAAATCCTCTCTACCTAGCTCACTGCCTGGCTTGTGTCACACCAGCATCTCTTTTTGCAAACAGGGCTGGGGACGGGGGATGTCGGAAAGTCAGATTGCGATTTTAAACAAAATTAGAGCTCTCTTAATGAGGAAGGGAGGAGTGCTAGCAGACAGCATGGCCAGTGTCTTTTATAAGAACATCTTCTCCCAGCCTGCCTCGGACTCTGTGCCTCCCTCTCTCTCTGCCCCTCCCCGACTTGCCCTCTGTCTCTCTCCCTCTCAGAAATAAATAAACATTCCAAAAAAAAATTTTTTTAAAGTATCTTCCCCCCCACAAAAAAATTCTGTTTAAGGATAGTTAATAAGTAAAATGACATTTGGTAAGAAAACAGGGAGAAATAATTCAATAAAAGCAAGTCAGAAGTTTTGATCATGTTATGTTAGGTGATGTTATATTACGTTGGGCAGCAAAGTGGATTAGACCCATCAAAAAGATATGAAAACATAGTGATATTTATTTATTAACCTAATTTGTGACATATCACTTTTCTGTAACATGTTTTGGTTTCTAGCCCGAGGGACTTTCCAGCTAAAACTACATTCTTTTGTTTATAAACAGAATTTCCTCTGAATTCTTACTCATTTCTTTGACTTCCGGACATGGTTTTCTTTTTTTTTTTTTTTTTTTTTTTTTAATTTTTTTTTTTCAACGTTTTTTATTTATTTTTGGGACAGAGAGAGACAGAGCATGAACGGGGGAGGGGCAGAGAGAGAGGGAGACACAGAATCGGAAACAGGCTCCAGGCTCCGAGCCATCAGCCCAGAGCCTGACGCGGGGCTCGAACTCACAGACCGCGAGATCGTGACCTGGCTGAAGTCGGACGCTTAACCGACTGCGCCACCCAGGCGCCCCACCGGACATGGTTTTCAATAGCAGCATTCAAAATGAAAAAGCCCTTTTATCGGATTTAATTGCGATCAGTAGTTGGCCCATTATTTAAAAGTGTTCTTCAAAATAAGAGATCATGAACATTGTGTATATGGGTTTTTTGTTTGTTTGTTTTTTCATTGTAGAAAAATATACACAACATAAATTTTACCATTTTAAGCCTTGTTCAATGTATAGCAGTGGCATTAAGTTCATTTGCAATGTTGTACATCCATTACCCCTAGCCATTTCCAGAACTTTCCATTATCCCAGGTGGAAAATAACTCCCCAGTACCCCCCTTAGTTAGCATATTTTCAAAGTTCATCCATGTTGTAGCATCTATCAGAATTTTATTCTTGTTAAAGCAGAACAGAATTCCATGGTACGTAAATACCAACTTTTGTTTACCTGTTCATCTGTTGATGGACATTTGTGTTGTTTCTGCCTTGAACTGCCATGGATGATGCTGCAGAAGGGGTGCAAGTATGTGTCTGAATCTTGCTTTCAGTGATTTGGGGTTGATACCTACACGTGGATTTGCTGGGGTATATGGGAATTCTGTGTTCGACTTCTTGAGGAACCACCAAATTTCCCACAGTCCCCGTTCTTATATTTCCATAAGCAATGCACAGAATTCTGGTTTTTCTACATGTTCACCAACGCTAACTTTCCATCTTGTTTTTTGCAATGGCCCTGCTGATGGAAGTGCAGAGATAGCTCATTACTTTGATTTGCATTTCTTAGTAACTACTGATATTCAGCATCTTTTCATGTGTTTATTGACAATCTGTATGTGATCTTGGCAGAAATGTCTGTCATAATCTTTTGTCCTTTTAAAAACTGGGTTTTGTCCGTTACTTTGTTGTTGAGTTGTAGGAGTTCTTTGTATATTCTGAATATTAACCCCTTATCAGATACATGATTTATAAATATTTTCCCCCATTCTGGGGCTTGCCTCTTCACTTTGTTGAGTGCCTTTTAATGCACAGAAATTTTTAATTTTGATTATTGTCCAATTTACCTACTTTTTTTCTTTTCCTGCTTATATCTTAAAAACAAATTTTCACCTAAAGTACACAAATACACATGACTCAGTCAAACTATGGAGGAACAAAGACATTTTATTGTGTTTGAGTTGTTTTAAATTTTGTCTGTACTCTGGTAAAATCTATTCCTAGTCTATAATTTTTAGGTTCACATTTTGTAAAGTCAAAGGGAAACATGGTGAGTCACTCTGGAGGCAGAATCCTTTATTTCATATTTTAATTTTTATTCTTTGACTTTCTTGCCCACACTTAATTTTACACCTTTTTAAAAATTTTTTTATTTTGTTTTAGTTTTAGCAACTCACTTTTTCTTTTTTTGTAGTCTTTCCAAAGCCCTGAACTTAGTTTCAAGGGGATTAAAAACTCTCTTTGTACATACATTTCAATAGATTATACGGCTGCTTCTCAAAAGATCTATATAAATGCCCTTTATTCCCTTTCAGTGAATCTTTTGTTAAATACAGTAAAATTGAATCATTAGAAACAGTGAGATAAAATGTACTTTTGTATAAAACATAAACCCTAATTTCTCATGATTAGATGCAACAGATATGACATTGCAGCTCAGTACATATAAGGCTAAGCAAATATACCTCAGGGAAAAATGAAAAGAATTACAAAATCTGCCCAAGATGTCCACCGAAAGTGTGCACATAGACAATTAATATACACATTATGCATTATTATTATGAACATTGTTATGTTCATAACTCTGTCATCCTATAATTATAGCTGAACACAAACTGTGAAGGAGATAATAATGGACATTAAGGACCTACATGCAGCATTTGAGCGAGCACTGTATATACCAATGTTTAAAGTTTCAGTGTGATAAACGTGTTTGGTTGCTGTTTTCGTACAGTTTGGGTTGACATTGATGCTATTCACAGAAGATAATGTGTATCTACAGAAGTTTCTCTATTCTGTGTTAAAACACAATGGGAATATAAAAAGTGATTTTGAAGCAATTTCAGTGAACTCAGGATATTTATTTTCAACTTTTATTTAAAATTATGTCGGCGGCCCTGCATTTTCAGAAACCGGTCTTCAATCGGTCAGCAGTGGTTGGTGCCAACCATGTTCCCTGTGAAGGAAATGTTGGTGAAAGAAATAGATGCAGGATCCATGAATTTCTTCTCCATGAGTTTTCTTTTGAAGGAAAATAAAATGCAAAATGTTCTATAAGATTATTATGGTGTTTGGTACTAGCTTTTCACAGATGTACAATATTGAAGTCATCACTTATGCCATTAACCAATGTTGCTAAATTGTGGGAAAGAGGGTAACTCTCTAGAAATTCCATCCTTCCACGCTTATGGTGATTGTTTTTGCCTTTCATTCCGCTCTTCTCTTCCAATGAAAAATATGTTACCTTGTTCTCTTTACATGGAAGTGTTAGCATTATTAAAAATATATTTATATCAGACACACAACCCCATCATCAACCACAGCTAGAATCAAACTGATTTTTTAAACTTTTATAAATCACAAAGAATTTATTTTGTAGCTTAAATATTCCCAACAGAAAGTGTTTCCACAGGAGGCACTGTATATCAGCAAGCAATGACAGTATGTCTACTCAGCTTCCATATTGTGACTTACTAAAGGGGTTATTTTTCAAATTTAACATGTTACCCTTTATATAATTCACAGTTTTCACCATGCCAATAATCACATGGTTTGGTTTAGCTCACATTTTTTAATTCCAAGATTTTCTTCATGAAAAATGCAGTACCTTGATTCAATTTCTGGCACAAACTCCTTAATCTTGGTAACCACTTTCAACTTTTTTGAGGGGCACCTGGGTGGCTTAGTCAGTTAAGCGTCCAGCTTCGGCTCAGGTCCTGATCTCATGTCTTGTGGGTTTGAGCCCCTTTCGGGTTCTGTGCTGACAGCTCAAAGATAATTTTTGAGAGAGATGAGGGGAGGGGCAAAGAGAGAGGGAGACACAGAATCTGAAGCAGGCTTCAGACTCTGAGCTGTCAGCACAGACCCCGGCGCGGGGCTCGGACCCATGAACCGCGAGATCATGACCTGATCTGAAATCAAGAGTTGTATGCTTAACCGACTGAGCCACCCAGGTGCCCTTCTTGGTAACTACTTTCAATGAATTCCTGTCACTATTTGTAAGCCATCGGAATGTACTTTCTCACAAAATGTAAACGTCAAATCATAACAGCTGACCCTGTTTATATGTTTGGTTGTTGTGGCAACATCAAATTATTATGAAGGATTCTAGACACTCTCAATTTCTGTACTTATGTCGCTTATTTCCAGCCAGTGAAGGTCAGACAGCAGTCCAGCACCATTGTGACCACACTTTGAGTAGCACTGGTTTACATAATATCTCAATTTATTGTCTAATTACAGTCACAAGTAAAACCGGACAAAGTCCATAAGGAAATGTACAGCTGTCAACTGGTCGGTGTCAAAGGAAACTTAGATCTCGTTTCTTGGTAGAAGAAAAGACAAAGAATTCGGGGCTCCTTTTCATTTACCCCAGCACACACTCCAGTAACAACTATTTACATTCCTCCTACATGCAAAGTATTCTTACCCCTCCAAGAGTGTCATCACGTTGTAGACTCAGGCTCAGATTCTGGGATCTCATCATATAAACAAGTCCACTTGTGGGTGAGGTTTCTATGGACCATATGGACTGAAGGGTCTTCCATAAACCCACGAGAGCTGTGAGGCAGGACCAGAATAATGATGACAAGTACTCCTGTTCAAGAAGTGGACAAGGGAAGGCACGTAATGCTTCTTCTTCAGCGATGATACCATCCAGCAAGCATGTTAACAGGTTCTCGTGGCCTGTACTTGGATGCACTTGTGAAATGGGGACTAACTTCCCCCAGAGGGGGCACTCTGAGACAATAAGGAGGAAACCTCAGTGCTCTTCATGTCTAGTCTCTGAAATCAGACTCGGCCCTGTCTGCTTTGCTCTGTTGGTTAGAGGTGAGCTGCTAGTTCATCTCCACATGCAAGTAGAGGGGAATTCGGTTCCTCTCCTAGAGGAGAGGAGGGTCAAAGAATTTGTGGACATTGGCTAAAAGCACTTTGGAGGTCATCCAGAGTCTTTTCACTGGAACTACCTCTATCTCTTTGCTCTAAGCAGATACGAATTCCTTTAAAACTTTGTGGGATTCCTATGAATTTCACTAACATGAATCGATGTCACAATTTTGAAATAGATGAAAATGCATGGCAGAAACATGATTTCAATCACTCTCCTTTATCAAAAGAACTTCACAGCTCAAGTGCCCAGGAAGACCCGATTGGCACAATATATTTTTTTTCTGTCAGAGGGAAAAGAAAACAAAAGTCCTCTTGTATTAATGTGTTTAGAGTTGAGGATTTTAGTAATAATTAAATGGGTACTTCTTTATAGCAGGAACCAAATCTCTTTCACTTTTTTTTTAGTGACTGAAGAAAAATCACACCTGTCAACAGGGTTGTTAGGGAGCTAACCATCCTTGTTTAGAAATACTCAGAGAAGCTACAAGTTCTGAAAAAGGACACACTCTGAGGTCCTGCGTTGGCTTGAGAAGAAATAATGAATGGGCAGTACACAAGACACAAATGGGAATTCTGGAGTTGGTTTGGAAGGACCTGTTGATGAGAGACAATAGAGAGAAAGAGGACTTGGAAGTAAGAGACAGTGAGGTAATTGCCAAGAAGTGTCGATCAACAGATTTGTTTCACGTTAAAGTTGTTGGCCTCCCTGTGAGATAACACTCCTTAATCTTGCCAAATTTTCCAAAAGCCTAGTATGTGCAAACGTCTTGTGTGAGATTCCATTCCATACCCACATTCATGAGAAAAGAGGGGAGTTCCTTGGGATATGGGCTCTGATGGTGGTGAAAATACCGTAGGGGCAGCTCTGTGCAGCTGGGATAGACCAAGAACGTAGATCCCTGGGAATGTCCACAAGGAAACCTGATGGGGGGCAGGTCTGGGCTGCTTACCGTGTCACCGTTTTACTTTCCACAGCAACCAATGTGGTATCTGGAATATCAGAAGTACTGTATAGTGTTTGTTGAATAAATGGATGGATTAAAGACAGTGATTTCTGTACGGTTTAAAGCACTAAGCAAAATCACTTTGCAACTGTCACAAGTATTAATATTAATTCTCCATTGATTGCCCTTTCTCCATATGGTGTTGAATTATTAATTTAAACTGTCTGCGTGACATATTTCTTTGCTCTCTATAGAGCTTTGCTTTGTTTGAACAATTTATTCCCTCATCATATAATGCAGAACTGATTCAGTGAAAAATTGATTATCTACCTTTGGTGAGGTGGTATGCTCAGACACTAAGCCATACTTTTCTCTCAAAGAAAATGTCATGTTTAACATCAATATGTTACATGAGGAATTATGGTCAGAAGTTAAGTCCGTGTTTATTTTAAGAGATCAGAACTTTGAGATTAATGGTGGCGTCTCGTATGAAATCTAATCCCCACCTATCAATATAGAACTATGGCTGTGGGAAGATGCACCCTTTTCTTTGTCGTCTCATTGGGCCAGCACAAAGGAAAAATAATTTCTCATGTTTCCACAGTACCACACCCTGGAGATAAAGGTCACAGTTCTGATTTTTAGTTTTGCAATTCTAGGGTTCCCCTAGGTGGTCGTATGTTGCTTCCAAACATACCCTCACCTTCTCTTGCCTGGCAGAAAAAGAGAGGGCTTACATACATTTTGCATTTTTTTACTCCCCTCTTCAGTAATTAGTGAATGTAAAATAAAATTTGATATATCTTCAAAGGCAACTCAACCTTTGATTAAACTAGATGTGACTTAATATCACTACCCAATGACCTGATTCTTATTCACATAAAAACTGAAAAAAATAGGGGCGCCTGGGTGGCGCAGTCGGTTAAGCGTCCGACTTCAGCCAGGTCACGATCTCGCGGTCCGTGAGTTCGAGCCCCGCGTCAGGCTCTGGGCTGATGGCTCGGAGCCTGGAGCCTGTTTCCGATTCTGTGTCTCCCTCTCTCTCTGCCCCTCCCCCGTTCATGCTCTGTCTCTCTCTGTCCCAAAAATAAATAAAAAACGTTGAAAAAAAAAAAAAAAACTGTAGCTCCAAGGTTCAGCTACACATAAAATTAAAAAAAAAAAAAAAACTGAAAAAAATAAACTGTATGTATGGAATAGTTACATTGGTAGATTTCATAAAGCCCATGTCACTGATTCATCAGGACTGTCACATACAATCTTAGTCTCTTACGCTGAATTAAAAGAACTGGGCAGTCAAATACTATTCTAAAAACTCACAGAGGTTTTAGGGAGTAGTTGTTACTGGGAATATGTGAACTTCAGCTGAACGAGTTACAAAACGAAAGAAATGATCATTACTTATACAGAAATAGTAAGCCTCACTCATTTAGTGGAGAAGCTGAAAAAAGAAAGTGAAGGAGTCCCACTGGGAAATTCGTTCCAGTGAATTGGCCCTGAGACAGCTCCCCGTGTGCCTTTATTCATTGCCCAAAGTAATTGAAATAGATTGTATCCTGAAGCACTTTGGGGTTAAACTGACCCATCGAAAACCATTTTACTTTTTTCATTTTTTTTCTTTTTATCTTGTAAAATCGGCACATTTTCAATAATAAAGCAGGGTACCTTGTTTTTCTGTAAGATACTGAAATGTGAGCACTGCGTAGCTGTTTTTGGTATTTATGGAACTATTTTGTTTTAAGAAAACGAACTTGAATAGAACTATGTCTCCATGAGATCCTATTTGATTACATCAGAGTTTTAAATTGTGAAGCTCCGAAAAAATTAATTTGCACTTATCTTGAGAACATCCTGACCTAGTGCAATCGATGGCAGGTAACAAATACGGTATCTAAGGATATTAATTCCTGCCTTTGTTTCTAAGGGATTCTTTCTTTATTATTATAGAATACTGGAAGACATTTGATGATGTCTATCTGGGATGGAGTAAAGGACTACCTGGCATTGGGATAGAGAAAGAAATAGGCAGTTCAGGGAGGCATCTAGAAAGAGTAAAAGCAGCCAGCAATGTAAGTGACCAAAAAAAGATGAGATTATTTAATATATTGTCACTAATAAAAGTCCTATTTTATTTCTGATTCTAAATTAATAATGTGTCTGATTAAAAAACTCATCATTCGATAATATGATACCAAGACTCTTTTTGAGTATCCAAATAACGAAATGGGGATGGATGAGTGGCTTTTGACATTTAATTCAGATGGGTACATCATTTTGATTAAACATACTTTAGAAGTTGGCTTATTCAGTTAATGGGTCATGTTTCTAAGGGAAGATGATCATTATAACTGAGTTAGTTATATATAACTCGTTATGTATATGAATCATGTTATATGTGGAGCATATACAACATATACACAGTTTATATAGAGATATATATTAATATAACTGTTGTCACAACTGAACTATTTGCCTCAACTGTCATCAAGTTTTATTGCAGTGTAATTTGCATGCAGTCCAGTGCGTATTGAGAGTGCGGTTAGGCAAGTGTTGATAAATGGATAAACCCAGGTCACCAACACTACCATCAAAATATAGAGCATTTTCGTGACCCCTTAAAAATCCCTGTGTTTCTTTACAGTCCATTCCCTCTATCTTTTCCTGGACCCAGACAACCACTAATACACTTTCTCTAAGTATAGACTAGGCTTGCTTTTCTTAGAGTTTCCTATGAATAGAATCGTATATTATGGGGTCCTTTGTGCCTGGCTCCTTTTGCTCACGTAATTTTGTATATTTGCTTATTATATTGTGTATTTCCATAATTCGTTCCTTATTGCTGTGTAGGACCCATCGTGTGGATACATTAGTTTGTTGGTGTACCAGCGGTGGGTACAGCTTTCTTTCCAATTTTGGCTATTACGAATAAAATTTCTACAAATAACTGGGTATAAGTCTTGGTGTTTCTACAAGTCTTCATTCTCTTTAGGTAACTACCTAATAATGGAATGGCGGGATTATAAGGTCGGTGTATGTTGGCCATTGTAATCAACTGCCAACGACTTTTCCCAAGTGGTTATGCAATTTTGCATTCCCAGCAGTGAGGTACAAGGGTTCTCGTTCTCATGACCACTTAGTATTCTGTCACTCTTTTTATATTAACCAGTAAGCATATAGTGGTGTCTCACTGTGGCTTTAAGTCAATTTTCTCTGATGACTAATGATGTGGAACATTTTTGCATGTGCTGACTGGTCATATTCTATCTAATTTTGTGAAGTGCCTCTTCAATTTTTTGTCAATAGTTTATTAGGGGTGTTTGTCTTCTTATTGATTTGTATTACAAATATTTTCTCCCAGGATGAAGATTGCCTTTTCATTTTCTTAAAGGTGTCTTTCAAAGAGAAAAAAACGATGTAGGTGAAGTCCTTTTTACTTAGGATTCCTACTTCTGATATTCTATCTAAGAAATCTTTACCTATCTCAAAGCCGAAAGACTTAATCCTATATTTCTTCTAGAAGTACCATAGATGTGGCTTTTACATTAGGTCCTGGATGCATTCGGCTTAGTTTTTGTGTAGGACATGAGGCAAAGGTGGAGAGTCATTTTTCTCTCTAGGAATATGCATTAGTTGAAAAAAAAAAACTTTCATTTTCCATTGAATTATGTTGGCACCTTTACTGAAAATCATTTGACATGTGATTGTAATTTGGGCCTCTCTATTATATTGCATTGATCTATGTGATCATTTTTATGCCAAGACCACAAAATCTGGTTTGGGAAGTCTTGAGATCTATTGTGCGTATCTTTAATTTTGTTCTCAGTCACACTTGTTGGCTATTCTCAGTTCTTTACATGTTTATATAAATTGTAGAATGGCTTATCAATCTTTACAAAAAGAACTAGTATCTTGGTTGGGAATGAGTTCAATCTAAAGATCAGTATGTAGAGAATTGACACGTTAACAGTATTTAGTCTTCCAATTCATGAATGTGATATGCCATTTGGTTTGCTTGTTTTCCGTCATTTTGTCAGCCATGTTTTGTGGTTTTTAATACACATGTCTTACATTTCTTGTCAGATTTATCTCTTCATTGATCATTGTATGTTGGCTTCGTATTCTGTGATCTTGCTAAATGCACTTAATTTAACAGCTCTTTATTACTATTATTATGATGATGACAAATTCATTAGAATTTCTATGTAGAGGACATATCTTCTGCAGAAAAAGCAATTTTCTTTCCTCCTTACCAATCTGCATGACTTTTATTTCTTTTTCTTGACCATTGCACTGAGTAGGATCTCCAGGATGATATTTAACAGAAGTGGTGAGAGCCAGCAGACCTCTATACTTGTCCACCCCTAGGAGGAAATATTCAGACTTGCAACTTCATGATGTTAGCTCGGGGATTTTCCTGGATGTTCTTTATCAGATTGAAGAGGCTCCTTTCCATTTCTAGTTTTCTGTGAAGTTTTTATCATAAAACATTTTGAATTTTGTCAAATATATTTTTGTCAAATGCTCACCTGAGATGATCATATGTGTTTTATCCTCTATTCAGCTAGTATGTTCAAGTACATTGACTTTTTGAATGTTAAAATGACCTTGCATTGCTGTTATAAACACCATTTATGTGTGGTGTGTTATCCTTTTCATGTATTGTTGGATTTGATTTGCTAACAGTTTTTAAAGGATCTCGGGTTCATGTTCATGTGGGATATGGATCTGTACTTTTATTTTCTTTTAAATGTTTATTTTTGAAAGACAGGGGGGGGGGGGAGAAGGGCAAAGAGAGGGAGAGAGAGAATCCAAAGCAGGATCCATGCTCTCAGCATGGAGTTCAACACAGGGATTGAACTCATGAACCATGAGATCATGACCTGAGCACAAACCAAGAGCTGGACGCTTAACCGACTGAGCCACCCAGGTACCCCTGTAGTTTTCTTACAATATCTTTTTGTTTTGATATCAGAATAATGCTTGACTCATAAAATTATTTGAAATTTTTTTCTTGGTGATTATTTCATTTTTATAATCATTTATATTGTCCTAAAAGCAAAGGTGAGGTTTCCAGATCAGAATGAAACTATTACAACTCATAGCAGATGAGGAGGCTGGCATGCACAGAAAGAGAGTTTTTGCGCTACAAGAGAGGAAGAGTAAAATTATGAATCTGGGGGTCTTTATGGGCCACATACTGCCCAGATGCTACCTGCTCCTCCCAGAAGAGCCAGAGAAACCTGACTTCCATAATATAAACAAACACTCTCTGGAAGATGAGTAAGAGCGTCCTTAGTTTACAAGTCTTTGGAATGTAATGGATATCTCAGGGACCCAGTCCCCTGTGATTCTTTACTTACTTTGGGTTTAATACCCTTAAAATAGGAAAAGCTAATGTTTCTAGGGGGACAATATGAATTATTCTCCTTTTATAACTTGTCAATTTCCACTGTTCAGGAGGCTGAGGCGTAGACCATTTCTATAATGACTAATAATGTCGAGCAACTTTTTGAATGTTTATTAGCCATTCAAGTATCTTTGTAGAAATATCTGTTCAAATCCTCTACCCATTTTTAACTAGGTTTGTTTGAAAAAGTTGTTGAGTTGTAAGAATACTTCATACATGTACACAAGTCCTTATTGGATATATTTGAAATTGTTTTCTTTCGGTTGTGGGGTTGTCTTTGTGCTTTCTTGGTGGTGTCCATTGAGACACAAAGTTTTTAATTTTGATGAAGTCCAGTTTGGCAATCCTCTCTTTATTTTGCTTTTGGTCTCATGTCTAACAAATCATTGGCTCACCTGAGGTCAAAAAATCTACTCCAATAATTTCTTTTTTTTTAATTTTTTTAATGTTTTTATTTATTTTTGAAGGAGAGAGAGAGAGAGAGACAGAGCATGAGTGGGGGAGGAGCAGAGAGAGAGGGAGACACAAAATTCGAGGCAGGTTTCAGGTTCTGAACTGTCTGCACAGAGCCCAATGCAGGGCTCGAACTCACCAACTGTGAGATCATGACCTGAGCCGAAGTCGGATGCTTTAACCGACTGAGCCACCCAGGCGCCCCTGCTCCTGTAATTTCTTTTTTTTTTCTTCTTTATTTCTTTTTAATTTTTTTTAACGTTTATTTATTTTTGAGACAGAGAGAGACAGAGCATGAACAGGGGAGGGTCAGAGAGAGAGGGAGACACAGAATCTGAAACAGGCTCCAGGCTCTGAGCTGTCAGCACAGAGCCCGATGCGGGGCTCGAACTCACGGACCACGAGATCATGACCCGAGCTGAAGTCAGCCGCTTAACCGACTGAGCCACCCAGGCGCCCCTGCTCCTGTAATTTCTTATGAGAATTTCATACTTTCAGCTTTTACTTTTAGGCCTATAATCCATTTTGAGTTAATTTGTGTGTGTGTGTGAAGTAGGAGTCTAAATTCGTTCTTGTGCATGAGGACATGTAGTTGTCCCAACTTTATTTGTTGATGTTATGTCTTTTTTTTTTTAACGTTTATTTATTTTTGAGACAGAGAGAGACAGAGCATGAACAGGGGAGGGTCAGAGAGAGAGGTAGACACAGAATTCGAAACAGGCTCCAGGCTCTGAGCTGTCAGCACAGAGCCTGACTCAGGGCTCAAACTCACGGACTGCGAGATCATGACCTGAGCCGAAGTCGGACACTTAACCGACTGAGCCACCCAGGTGCCATGATGTTATATCTTCTTAAGTAGGCTTTGGTAGATGTTATTATTCAAGAAATTTTTCCATTTCACCTCAGTTGTCAGATTTGTTGGAATAAAGCTTTCATAATATGTCTCATTGCCCTTTTATTGTCTGATCTATCATTATGATCCTTCTTTCTTTCCTGAAATTGATCATTTATGCTTTATTTCTTTTTTTTCTTGATCCTTCTAACTAGCTTTTTAGAAGTGTATTGAATAGGAAAAAAACTTCTGGTTTGTTTTTCTCTATATCATTTTTACCATTTTCTTGTTAATAATTTTCTACTCATCTTTTCCACTTCCTTGCTTCTACTTTGTGATTACTTTGTTTTCCTTTGTATAGCTTTTTAAGGTAGAAACCTAGATCATTGCTCTTGGATCATTTAATTATCTTTTTAAAAATTTTTTTAATGTTTATTTATTTTTGAGAGAGAGAGACACAGCACGAACAGAGGAGGGGCAGAGAGAGAGAGAGAGAGAGAGAGAGGCAGACAGACAGACAGAAACTGAAGCAGGCTGCAAGATCTGAGTTGTCAGTACAGAGCCAGATGCAGGGCTTAAATCCACCAACCACGAGATCATGACCTGACCTGAAGTCAGACGCTCAACTGACTGAGCCACCCAGGTGCCCTGGATCATTTAATTACCTTAATATAAAAATTTTAGTCATAAATGTCCCAGTACTTAATTACTGCTCTAGCTGCATACCATAAATTGTAATATATTCCCATTTTCATTCAGTTCAAAATGTTCTCTTCCATTTTCTTTTTTGGCCTATGATTACATCCAAGTTTATAGTTATTTCCCAAATATTTGAGTTTTTCCAGATATTTTTCTGAATTGGTTTTGAATTCAATTCTGTTGTAGTCAAGAGAACTTTGTATAATTTCAATATTGTAAAATTCATTTAAGCTTGGTTATGGCCTGACATGTAGTCTAGGTGGCTGACTATTTCATTCATGTATATCTGAAAACAGTATGCAATCTTCTATTTATGTTTAGAGTTGTCTATAAAGGTCAATTTGGTAAATTATTGATAGTGTGTTTTGTTTTATTTTTTAAGTTTTTTAATTTATTTTGAGAGAGACAAACAGCATAAGCAAGGGGTGGGGTAGAGAGAGAGGGAGCCAGAGGGAGAGAGAGAGAATCCCAACCAGGCTCCCCACTGTCAGTGCAGAGCCTGACATGGGGCTCGAACCCACAAAACCATGCAATCATGACCTGACTAAAACTGAGAGTCAGATGCTTAATGGACTGAGCCAGCTAGGTGTCCCCTGATAGAGTTATTTTAATATAATCTGTTGACATTCTTTCTACCTGTGGGTTTCAGATTGTTTGGTTCTCCCCTACTTTACATATATTTTCCCTTCCTAGCTACCTGACCCATGGATTTCAAACTTGAGTGTCTGGCATAAAGACACCAGCCTTATGGAGACTGTTTATACAGATCCCACAGTGACTTTAAATCTCCTAATGCTTTTCTAATTGAACCTTGACTTTTCTAATTGAACCTTGACTTACACACCTGTTCGGTCTTTTTAAATTTTGTCTACTGATTTCCACTCTTAATTATTTTTATTGTTTTAAGATGTGTTTATAAAAATGTGTTTATAAAATTATTTGTAAAAATAACTTCAAGATAGGATGGATGGATTTATCTATTTATTGTTTCCGAATGGCACTTGAAGCCATCAACCTTCCAGGGTTATCTTTATTTAATTCTGGAATTAAAACAACTCAAAGCGGAATTTTAGTTTCTTATACAAGCTGTTCACTTCCATTTTAACCTCCCTCTGTGGGTGCAACTTGTCTGGGTTAATAATAGTATTCACCTCTTCCCCCTACACTTGATAGGCCCTGGAATCTAATTCTCGTCCCCAGGTTCTCAATGCTGTCCATCTCTCAGACTCTCAGCCACTCTCTGTGGGGAAAAACAACCCCTATAGTTGGCCTCTTTTCTTCCCCAGATACTAAATAATCATGCACTATTTTACTGGTCCTTTGATGACCTCCTACATTTCGTTTAAAATTTTTTTTCAGTTATACTAGTTGCTTTCAATCAGAAGTTTAATCCAGATTACCTAGACCATAGTTACTGGAAGCAGAAGTCCTATGTAGTTGAATTCATATTATCTTTGTGTGTTAAATGTAGCCAAGTGATCATATCTTTCTTTTTTAACAGGTAGATACAAGCCAGTTCATTATAGGGTGAGTTCTGAACCCAGATTCCTTGTGTTTCTTCTTGGCCGTACCAATAACTAGCAATGTGACATTGCCCAAGCTACTTAAATCTCTCTGCTTTGCTTTCTTCACGCAATTCTCTTGAGGATTAAATAGATGAATCCAAGTTCAACTGTGAGATTATTGACTAACACATTTCAAGTATATGATCAATATTAGGTATTATTATTAGGTGTGAATTTATGTTAAATCCAGCCTGACTTAAAGTAAAATCAAAAGATCCAACGTTATGAGCAAGGCAGCTCATTTTCGTTTCATTTTTTGAGATAGTCTATTAAAGAGTAAAGTTTCAGGTTTGACTAATTTGTTGGCTAACTTCAGCCGCGTACCACCAAGAACTTCCAGATGCTAATGGTATACGTTCTGCATGCTTTTGATTTCCCTTGGGAACCGAATATATTACAAATAAGCTTTTCATTTTGTTCCAGTAAGATCTGTCCCCATGGCTTATCATCATGCCCTGACTCCCGATATCTGTATATCTCTTAGCACCACCACTTGGATAGTAAATGCTTAAGGTTAAAGACATACACACCTTTATGATAGGACCTTTCTTTATATACCTCTTTCTGCCTTAGTGTTTTATCAGAAAGGAAATACAAGTAACCTGCATAGTCTTTCCATTTTTTCTCTTTTATATATAGAAACTCAATATTTCTGCATTGGGCTGAGGATTATCATGGCTTTCCTGTGTCTGTAAGGAGAAAGAGCCCTACGCTTTTTTTTTTTTTTTTCTGCCAGCGATCACAGGCTGTGACTGTGGCAGAAAATATATCAGGGCATGTCTCAAAATGTGGCAGAATGGATCATAAAGATCCAAAACTAAAGATCAAGATCACATTCTTCTCTTGTTTTTTTCTAATAGAAACTGTGAAGACCAGCTCAAAGGAAACACAGTCATATTGCTGGTATGTTCTCATTAGCAAATAGAACTGAGAGACTGCAGTTTCCATAATAGGCTTATGTTGATTCAACTTCTCCCAAGTCGACAGAGATTTTCACTCAGAAAAATCATCTGAAAACCTCTAAATATAGTTCAAACAACGAACATTTACCAGAATAAGAAGGATAAATCCTAGTACGGGTTCTATATGGATTCTCATTATTTGCACAGAACAACGCTAGGCTTCCTTTCAAATTCTGTACAGAAGGTATTTCTTGAGAAATGCTAGCTGAACCATTATGGATGGAGAATATTCTGCAGTCATTTAGAAAAGTAGAGGGATATCTGAAATAAAAGAGAAATGAATGATCTGGCATTTTCTTCAGGTTATACCCTCTGCCAAACAATTTTTCTTCTACCCACCTGGGTTTGCTATATCATGCATGTGAGTAGCAATGTTGGAAAATACCACTTAGAACAATAGGTTCTATTCAGGTCATTTCACCTTTATATCTTTCCAAATGTATGGGGAACATTTTATTTTTCCTGAAATTGACATTCCGCGGCCTCAGAAGTGAAGAAACTGTATCTTCCCCCCCAAAATCTGTGGTTTTTGTTCCTAATACCAGGAGTGGTTATGTAGGAGCTACCCGTTTTCCACCTGAAGTATCTGATAACTGATTGCACCCATCAGTCTTCTTCTGGTTGCACGTGACAGTCACACAACTTGGGGGAAAGAGGTGGTGTTTTTTGTTTTGTTTTGAATTTTGCTGCTTTAACAAAGCTACAGAAAACCACGGCTGTGCCTGGCACTCCAGTGCCAGGTGACTGGGGAGGGTATGTGGAAAACACCAAGAATTCTTCTCCTCTCTTTCTTGAGAGATTCATTCCCCACCTGCCCTCTGTAAAGTAGCATCCAGGTTAGGGTCCCTTGGCGCTCCAGACTCACATCTCTTCCATTGGCCTCTGAGCAGACGCTGAGACCTGCTTTCCTCCATCTCAAGGTCAGAAATCCGAGTGGAGTGTGGGTTTACCCAGCCTTGGTCAGGGAGCCGGCCCGAGGTCGTCACTGTCACCTGGGCTGGGGATGGGGATCCATCTCTCTTGCCAGTACACCCAACGAGGGGGCCGTTCTGTTGTCATCACTCAATAAAAGGGATGTCCACCTTCGTTTATTTCTGATGTGATTGAGGGATTGTCTGGCTCTTCACTTCTTTAAATGACCTACATTAAACAGGCATGCATTTCTTTTGATTAACCACCTCTTGTCTATTTTCACGTTTTCAGTTTCCCAAAAAAAAAAAAAAATGTCTAAGAGCTTTGTATGTGGTTGGCCATTTGATTTTTTCAAGAGAAACTATGACGATCTGCCCTTATTACGACATCAAGAACTTGGAGAGCACCTAATGATAACACAATGAGGATAAGGTGACTGCGAACTCAGATCTCATAGCTGAAGCCCCAGGGCGGGAAGCAGTCTGACTTGCCGAGTATTTGTGCACGTCTGTGCTTTCTACTCTCGGAGGGACGACCTAGATTTTGCTTGTCACTTCAGTCTTGTCCCTAAACTTTCCAGATTATAAATATCAACTGAAAAGCTTATTAAAGATATAGGCTCCCTGGCCCAACCTCGAATCCACTGGAAACATCATCTGTATTCTTATAATCAGTCAGGTCTGGAACAAGTGTGGTTTGTGGAAGGTGAGCTAGTGGGTTGCCTTGTCATCGTCTCTCTTAACGGAGGAATCTCTCTTACTGGTTTGGACAGAACCCGGAGGGATCAAAGTGGACTAAATGCAAGGATTTGCTTTCTGGTTGTTCAACTATTTATGTATTCTCTTACTAAAGCATTTTTTTTTTCACAGTAAACAACATTATTTTTGGTTTTTTGAATTATTCATAAGTAACCTTGTTAATAAAAAGATACATATTCTCTTCATCTGTTCGTGGAAATGTTCTCTAAAACTCAAGATAACTACTATGAACATTAGAAGGTAGGTTTCTGTTTACACATTTCTTTACATGGAATAACATCTTTGATCTCTATCAAAATCCTGTGAGATTATTGGGATCAGTAACTTCTGCTTTTTTAAAATGTTGATTTATTTTAGAGAGAGAGAAAGAGAAAGTAGGAGAGGGGGGGGGGGGACAGAGGATGCGAAGCAGGCTTTGTGCAGACAGCAGGCAGCCCAATGTGGGGCTTGAACTCGCAAACTGTGAGATGATGACCTGAGCCAAAGTTGGATGCTTAACCAACTGAGCCACCCAAGTGCCCCAGTAACTTCAGCTTTTAAAGGAAGAACAATATCAAATTTAGAAGAATGAACTCATTGCTTCAGTTGACAGAGTTGGTTTCCACAGAGCCAGGGTCAAGCCCTGACCTTCCTCCCCCAAATCCTACCCCACCCCTCCAATGCCTTACTCCTTCCTTTGATGGCAGCTGGTGCTCTGCCGACCCCAGTTCATCTTATCCACTCATAAAATACAAGCAATGATATATTAGAGATTTGTTGACAAGATGAAACGTGAGATCAGATTTGATAGACATCCAGAAAGTTAGAAGAAAAGTAGGGGGGAGAGGATTTGATTCTTAACAGATCAACATATAGTAAGTTTTATGGAAAAACATAAAGATCTCAAAGCATCAGGAGAACAAGAGACCAGGTCTGGCTCTTCCGGGAGCTTCTAGTTTGATTGTGAGCCACTAGTATCACTTTTTGAGGTTTTAAACTTTTACTTTGAGGAAATGAAGAATATAGACTAGATTAGCAGTTCATTCTAAAGACACATTTTTTTTCATTTCAATTCAAGGTAGTTAACATATGGTGTAGTCTTGGCTTCAGGAGTGGAACCCAGTGATTCATCTTTTACATATAACACCCAGTGCTTATCCCAACAGGTGCCCTCCTTAATGCCCATCACCCATTTAACCCCCTCCCCTCCATCCCTCCAGAAACCCTGTTTGTTCTCTGTATTTAAGAGTCTTTTATGGTTTGTCTCCCTCTCTGTTTTTATCTTATTTTTCCTTTCTTCCCCTATGTTCATCTGTTGTGTTTCTCAAATTTCTCATGATAGTGAAATCATATATTTACCTTTCTCTGACTTATTTCACTTAGCAAAATACACTCTAATTCCATCCACAGTGTTGTAAATGGCAAGATTTCATTCTTTCTCATCACGGAGTAGTATTCCACTCTGTGTGTGTGTGTGTGTGTGTGTGTGTGTGTGTGTGTGTGTATACACACCACATCTTTATCCATTCATCAGTCAGTGGACATTTGGGCTCTTTCCATACCTTGGCTGTTGTTGATAGTGCTACAATACACAATGGGGTGCATGTGCCCTTTCAAATTCGTGATTTTGTAATCTTTGGGTAAATACTTATTGCCATTCTTAAATTTGCTGTCTTGTAGGCATCGTCCATGCTTGGTTTCTGCTGGACCAGATGACTTTCCCCATGATCTTTCTAGGAGCCCATACGTTTTAATGTAGGTCAGCAAACTGCACCTTGAGACAGAAACGGATAGGAACAGAAGGTGGGTGAGAGGTTATGTTAGTTGCAAGAAATAAGAGAAGGAATTATAGAAGTTGGAAAACGTTTGTCCTGTAGAGTGAAGTGGCAAACAATTCCATATTCACGAAGTGTTTTCAACATGAATGTTACCATCTTGGCCAAAGAAACTACCCAAGAAATGATTTTGAAATGTGCATTTTTCTTCTCGCCTATGGGATTTCAATTTTCTTTCTTAAAATGCCTAAAAAGAATCTTCTTTAGAAAGATATAGTTAATCTGGGGCACCTGGGTGGCTCAGTAGGTTGAGTGTCTGACTTCGGCTCAGGTCATGACCTTATGGTTCATAGGTTCGAGCCCCGCGTTGAGCTCTGTGCCGACAGCTCAGATCCTGGAGTCTGCTTTGGATTCTGTGCCCCCCTGTCTCTCTGCCCCTCTCCCGCTTGCACTCTGTCTCTCCCTCTCTCAAAAATAAATAAACATAAAAAAAAAAGATATAGTTCAATAAAGCAGAGGGACAAAACAGAAGACAGAATGGGAAAATTGTTAACCTCATCACATAATACTTGCACAATGATTCCCAAAGAGGCAAAGAGCTTCCAAACCTCACTACCTGGGTTCCCATTCTCATTCATTAATTCATTAAATACCTACTGAAACACAACCTTGTCTAGCAAATAATTTCTCATCTCAGTAAACTTTAGAAGCCACTCTCTCTAGTGTGTATACCGCCATAATACAACAGTGCACAACAACGATTAATTTATGTGTCTGTCTGCCTTGCTGTAAACACCACAAAGTTCCCATGGAACAGAAAGTCAGTTCCTAATCCTTCAATGAAGTTGAATGGAGGCCGGGATCTCAAAGATCTGCAAAACCCGTCTGGAGCTTTTTTAACATAAAGGACTTTGCACTGATTTTCAAGCTCACGCAGAGAATAACCTAGCTGCATTTAATGCTTCTCAGTTGGGGAATTGTATGTGAATTTTCCTTTACATTATGTATTTTGTGTCTGCTACATACTCCATCACTACCATCCATTTATTATTATATCCTAAGATAGCATATGCTTTCTCTAATCAGAACTTTTCTACTTCGCACCAAATGTTTTTTAGTGCACACTGTCTTGTATTTGATGCAGAAATTTACAGTACAGGGGTGCCTGGGTGGCTCAGTAGGTTAAACGTCCAACTCTTGGTTTTCGGCTCAGGTCATGATCCCAGAGCTGTGGGGGCGAGCCCCACATCAGGCTCCCCGCTGGCAGTGCGAAGCTTGCTTGGGATTCTCTCCCTCTCCTTGTCTCCCTCTGCCCCTCCCCTGCTCATGCGCTCGCTCTCTCTCTCTCTCTCTCTCTCTCTCTCAGATAAATAAATAAACCTAAAAATTTACAGTCCAATGTTGATAATGCTTGCCTTTTAGTGTGTGGCCTGTTTAGTTCAGAACAGTAACGGGCGGAGAGATGAGCTAACCCCAAGCATGATGGGTGCGGGAGTTGTACCCTAAGACCCCAAGACCTCGAGCTTTGGGTTCACAGCCTGACAGAGTGACAAGAGGAACTGTGGGCCCAGTCACGGGGGACTTGCTGGCCACACTGCGGAAATGTGGCCTTCCCAGAAGCTACATGTGTATCCTTACGAGACACAGTAAATCTGGAGAAGGGAAAATAATACACGCCACAGAGGGGGACAGTAGGCACACGTGTCAACCTTGGCTGTGGCACTCAGGGACGTGATAAAAACTATTCCCCTGACAACGTTTAATCGCCAGCTGGTCTGTATGCAGACATGAGGCCTGAAGGAATTGAGGGAAAAAGAAAAAACTGGAAGGAGATCCACAAATACTTGAGATATTGAAAGTATTTGCATTAACTCTACACTCACGTGTTTAAGATCATAAATAAAAGAGGAAATCGAGAGTATTCATAAAGCAACAAGATGCATAGTAAGTACCCAGGTAAAATGTTAAAACAGAAACAAATACAACTTACAGAAATTTAAAGTATAATAAGGTGATACAAATGAGGGCGATAAAAGTGTTCTAACATTGATTGTGGTGATGGTGTACAACTCTATGCATGTATTTGAAAACACTGAATTGTATATTTTAAGTAGGTGAATTGAATAGCATATGAATTATATCTCAGTAAGACTGGTGTGTTTCTTTAGCAACGTGGTAGGATTTATTCCGTTCTTGCCCAACGCGACAACCAGTTTCCCAGAAAAGAAATTCTGAACCTGAGAGAGACAGAGACAGAAACAGACAGAGAACAGAACACGTTAATAACGTGAAAGGAATTAGATTAATTAGGATGGAATTTTTCTGCTACTATACATGTGAGTTCAAAATTAGGAAGAACGTGCTGCTCAGAACGTACTTGGTATTTCTGGAAGACAGTGTCCTGAACCAAACCCAGAAAATTGGATGAGAGCAGTTCGTATGCTGATTGTATATTTGCACTGTGTACCGAGCAGACAATTCTGTACCCTGAGGTTAGTAGGACATTAAAAAACTTCTCTTCCGACTTTTATAAAATATTTGAAGTATAATTTGCATTCAAAGAAATGCACAAATGTTATGTTTGTAGTTTGATGGATTTTGACAATTGTACGTATCTGCCACCCACGTATTAAGATATTTCCATCGCTTCGGAAAAATCTCTTGTGCCCAGTCCCAGTCAGTCCCATCTTCAACGAGAGACATTAATTGTTCTGAAATCTTTCACCACAGGTAAGTTTTTACTATCCTGTTTTTATGTTTGTATATGGATTTTTTAGAAACAGATAATGAGAATGAAGTTTGTACAAGGCTTCTGTCAATCAGCGTAATGTTTTTGATTTTCATGCACGTTGTTGAGGGGTTTATTCTCCTTTGGTGCTGAATAGTATTCCATCATATGGAAATAGCACAGTGCATTTATCTGTTCTCTTGATGGGGTGGACATTTAGGCTCCTTTGTGGCTTTTCACTAATTTATTTATTTATTTATTTATTCATTTTTTTAAGATTTATTTATTTTTGAGAGAGAGACACAGCATGAGCAGGGGAGGGGCGGAGAGAGAGGGGGACACAGAATCCGAAGCAGGCTCCAGGCTCTGAACTGTCAGCACAGAGCCCGACACGGGGCTCAAACCCGTGAACTGCGAGATCATGACCTGAGCCAAAGTGGGACAGTTGACCGACTGAGCCCCCCAGGTGCCCCCTGGCTTTTCACTAATTTATATAAGGTTGTTTTGACACAGTGCATTCCAGGGTTTGTTTTTTTTTTTTTTGGTGTGTGTTTATTTTTGTAATTTCATTTCTTTGGGGTAAATGATGACTACATTCATGAGAAACTTCTAGACTGATTTCCAAATGTGTACCTTTTTATATTTGCACCAGCAACATGTGAGAGTTTCAGCCACACCACTCACTTGCATCACTTGGTGTTCTTTACCTTTTTACTTACTAACTGTTCTAGTTGGTAGATGATAGTATTATGTTGTGGCTTAATTTTGCATTTTTATTTTTTTTAATTTTTTTTAACATTTTTAATTTATTTTTGAGAGACAGAGAGACATTGTGGGCGGGGTAGGGGCAGAGAGAGAGAGACACAGAATCCGAAGCAGGCTTCAGGCTCTGAGCTGTCAGCACAGAGCCCGACGTGGGGCTCGAACCCATGAACCGTGAGATCATGACCTGAGCCGAAGTTGGTCGCTTAACCAACTGAGCCACCCAGACACCTCTTTGCATGTTTCTGATAACTAATAATGTTAAATACACTCCTGGGCTTATTAGTCAGTGGTATATACACCTTGGTGAAATGCCCATTTTTATAACTGGGTTGTTTTTCATTATTTCATTGTAAAAGTTGTTTATATATTCTTGATTGAAGTTCTTTGTATGTTATACTCATGGCATATTTTTTCCAGTCTGAAGTTTGTATATTCATATTTTAAACAGTATGGGCAAAATATTTTAATTTTGACAACAACTTATTTTTAGTTAATGGTTTCTCTGTCCTGTTCGTGAGCTTTTTTCCACCCCAATGTCAGTCCAAAGTCATGAAGCTAATCTGCATCAAGCTTTCAAATGTAAAATTTTACTTTGAGGTCTTTGGTCTTTCTCAAATTAATTTTTTGTATAGTGTGAGATATGGTTTAAGGTTCTTTTTTTTTCATGTATAGCCAGTCATGCCAGCACAATTTATTAAAAAGAACTTCCTTTCCAATTTTATTAACTGACCCTTGGTTGAAAGTAAATGGATTGAATAAGTGTCAGTTTCTTTTTTAATTGTTTTATTCTGTTAAATTGATCTACTTGTCTATTTTTATGGCTATGGCAATACTACATTGTCTTGAATCAATGCAGCACTATAATAAATCTTGAAATAAGATAGTGGTTTGCCAGAAAACCACTTTTTAAGATTTTTTTAAAGATTTTTTTCTTTTTAAGATTATTTTAGCTGCTAGGCCCCCTTTTTCTCCCCTATCGAAAATTAGCGGAGAGAGTTAACATTGCAACAATATTGAGTATTGCAATCCATTGACATGGTATATCTTTCTCCTGGTATTTTGGGATTTCTCCCTTTATTTTTCTCTTGATTAACTTCCACTCTTATCTCTTTTCTTTCCTCCGCTATGCTCACTTTAATTTTTAAAATTTTATATTTCTAATATCTTAAGGTAGAAGCTTAGATCATTGATACTGTGCCATTATTCTTTTCCTAATACAAGCATCCTGTTAGTTTTCTAGGGCTACAGTCAAAAGTGCCACAAACTGGGCAGCTTAAACGACAGTGATTTTTTTGTCTTACAGTTACTCGTGGAGCCTAGAAGTCTGAGATCAAGATGGTGGCAGAATGAGTTCTCTGTGGGAGCTAGGAAGTAGAATGTGTTCAGGTCTCTTTCTTGGTTTCTGGTGGTTGGCTGGCAATCTTTGGCGTCCCTTCCCATGAACACACATTATCCCAATCTGCACCTTCATCTTCTTGTGGCATTCTTCCTGTGTGTGTGCTTGTGTCCAAAGTTCCACTTTTCATAAGGACACCAGGTATATTTGATTAGGGACCCGACCTACTCCAGGATGATCATATCTTAGGTAATTCCTTCTGTAGCGACACTATTTCTAAATAAGGTCACAGTCTGAGCGGTCTAGTTTAGGACTTCAACATATGAATTTGAAGGGAACAGAATTCAAGCCATAGTAAGCATTAAGTTCCCTTCTAAGTACCACTGAACTAAATCTGAAAGATCCTGCTAGGTTATATATTCATTATCATTCAGTTTGACATATTTTCTAACTTCCATTTTTATTTCTTTCCTCACCCACGGATTTAAAAATGTTTGTGTACTTTTGAAATATTCATTTTTTTCTTAGATATGCTCTTTTTATTGTTTTCTAATTTACTTCTGTTGAACATTCTATATGTGATCTGTTTTTAATGGCTTTTTAATATTTAATTCTAATATTCTGATTAGAACATGAAACAACATACATATTGAAAATGTACAATTTGATAAATTTTAAATACGTATGCGTCTGCCAATCTTTATGAAAATCAACGTAATGAACACATCTATCAGTCTCTTTGTGATCCCTTCCTCCCTTCCAATTACCAAGTAAACAGCGATCTCTTGTCTGTAACTGCAGATAGTTTGCATTTCTATATTTTTATGTAAATTCTATCAGACAGAATGCACAATTTTTTGTCTTCTCTCACTTACCATAAATACTTTGTGATCTGCCCATACTTATGAACAGCAGTTGGTTCTTTTTTATAGTTGACTAGTTCATCCATTTACCTGTGGGTATACCTTCAGATTGTTTTCAGTTTTTGGTTGTTACAAATAAAGCTGTTATGCAAATCTGCGTACTGATCTTTGTATGAGTGTATGCTTTCATTTATCTTGAATGAATGTCTTGAAATGGAATGACTACACATATGCATGTGACCACACATTGCCAGGTATATGTTTAAGTTTGCAAGACACTGACAAAGTGTTTCCCACAGTGGTTATGGAATTAATATTCCAAGCAGTGGTGTATGAGAGTTACATTTGTTCCACATTTATGACACCACTTGATGTGATCGTACTTTTTCATTTCAGACTATCAGAATGACAGTTGTGCAGTGGTATCTCATTTTTTGGCCTTAATTTGCATTTCCTAATGATTAGTTATGGTGAGCATGTTTTCCTACAACCTATATATACTTGTCGGTGAGGGATTTTCTTATCTTTTACACACTTTCATTGGATTATTTATTTTTTAATTACTGACGTTTAAGAGCCATTTATGTATCTTGGATACAAATCTTTTATCAGATATATGATTTGCAAATATTTTCTTTCAGTCTCTGACTTGTTTACACATTTCCTCAGCAGTGTCCTTGAAGAGCAAAAATTCCTAATTTCAATGAGTCAGCATTCATCAGTTGTTTTTGTTTTCTGGATCATGATTATGTTGTTCCAGGTAAGAAATCTTTGCTTAGCCATCGTCACAGAGATTTCTCCTATATTCATGCTAGAATTTTAATAATTTTACGTAGTAATAACATTTAAATTTAAGTTTTCCATTTAGATCTCTGACCCATTTTGCATGACTTTTTCTGTATGGTGTGAGGTATGAACTGAAATTCTTTTTCTCTTAATGTAAAGATATCTAATTTTTCTCACTTATTTTAAATATGTTTATCTTGCTATACCATAATGCATTTTTAACAGATGCTTTACTTCTATTTTTGGATTCTGTTGTTTTATTGACAGAGTGTTGGCTTTGGTTCAGGTAGGCAGGTTGTTTATCTGCAGATAGACTTGACCTTTTTGAACCTGTTTTTAACCTTTGGTAGGACAGGTCTCCAGGAGCATTTGCTGTAAGTCTAGATGAGCTCTTCTCCCATGGTGGCTTTTTATGATGTACTACATGCTTGGAAGCCGCTTTTTACTGCCTCCCTAACTTGTACAAATTCCCATAGTATCTTATAGCTCCTTTTATTTCTTTTCCTGGTAGTTGTTTCTTGCACATCCTCGTGGAGCTCTGCCCTCAGCATGTGTATTTTAGTGTTTGGCTAAACATTCAAAGATACATCCTGTGAAGGTTCTGGAATTGTTTTTCCGGCACAGTTCCCTTTTGTCTGGTACTCTGCCCTATAAGTTGCAGTCCCTCCAGGAGCCCGACTCTCATTTCTGCTTACTGAACTCAGTGAGACCACTCCATTACGAACGGACTTCCCTTCCTTGTACTTTAGTCTGGAAAGTGCTGCCTGGAAAAATGCAGGAACTTTCATGGAACTGAATTTTGTCTCCCTTCTTTCCGGGTTTGCAATTCTGTGCTACATGCTGTGAAACCTCTGAACACATTTACTTCATGTACTTGGTCCACTTTTATTGTTGTTTTCTGTTCAGCTGATGGTAACTTCATCATGGCTGACAGACGTCCATAAGTTTTAAAACAACCAGATTGTTTAGTTTCTGACTCGAACTACTTTCCCTGACCCAGCTTGCACTTCTAGTTTGTCTTACTCCTTTTTCACCCCCTTAGGACAGTCTCCCTTCAGTCCTAAAATAGCATTTTTAGTGATTTGACTATTTCCTCCATTTCTCTTTCATCAGGATGCATTCTTCAGCCATGCTGCCAAGAGCTACCCTGAATCGATATTTTGTTTGCTTGAGCAATTTTACAGGCTCACATACGTGACACCCTTTTCAGGCTAGGTCTAAACAATAACAGATGAGCACTGTTAGGTTAGATAGAATTGTTAGATTTTGTCTTTTAAAGATCTTTGTCTTTGAAGCCCTGCCTTTCTAGATAAAGCCTTGTCATGATAACAGATAGTAAGCAGTCCAATTTGGGGATAATCTTAAATACTAATAATTAAGTCCACTTATAGGGCTTGCAGGGAGGGATAAGAGAGAGGGGACAGGTGGGCTGGCGTTAGTCACAGGATGCTCTTGGCAGGGGTTGGTAGGAGTATGTATACCACGAAGTCGCTGGAACATTTAATGGTTTTGTCTTTAAAATGTATGGATCTGCATGGAGTTAACGTTAGATTGATTTGTCTGTGATCTTATCTTAGACCCTATGGATTTCATTTGACCAGTATTAAAAGAGTTTGTGCTTCGCCTGTAATGTCCACAGTGATGTGGTCTGGCACAGTTTACGTGTTGTGAGAATCAGGGTACACTTCGCAAGTTCACTTCTCCATTTCCCATAGCCCAGATGCCGGAGGGGCGGTTGCATTTCATCTACATGCAAGAGTTACTAGCTGTGTTCTGGATATTGTGTAATGGAATTTAATTCCAAAGCTTAGAGAGAAATGAAGTATAACCAAATTGAGAATCTTAGGAAAATGTCTTTATGATTAATAATATTAATTTTCTGAAAGCAATTCAGAATTATATTCCCAGTACCAGACGTTTATTGAATGGATGAATGAATGCAATTTTAAAAAGGTTATGAGACAAGAGACGGGAATTGGTAATGTGCGTAATCTTTTATCCTTGTAGACATAATTAAGTGAAACATAATGTAGACACCTGAAGCCTACAATGTAAGAAGCTATATAAAATTAAGATACCTTAGATAGCTTCTCATGAAGGAGGTTCGAATCATTGGAAATGATTTGCCTCTTGGTTACAGATCTGATTGGAATAGGGGAGAGAGCCAGGGATCAGGGGTTGCATGGACAGTGGTCATTAGCCTGGTAGTCCTATAACTAGTTGTAAGACCTTTGGGAAGTAATGTTTCCCTAGTCTTCATTCCTTCATCTGAAAAATGGGTGGATTCCTATGAATGGGAAGAGAATTAAGTGATTAAGTACATACGCTGAACACCTTACAGCTGCTCAGAAAATATTACTCAGCTTTGCTTCTCTTTTCATCATGGCAGTCAATGTATAAATATATTAATACTTGCTTGCTAATAATGAAGATTTATTTGTTACTCTGTTTAAATGCAGATTCTCCCTACGAAAAGTGAAACTTCTGAGGAAAAATAGGAAAGAGAGGGCAAGAGAGAGGGAGCAGAGAGGGAAGGCATAGAGGGCCATACAAGGAGGTCAAGTTCCACCCCAGATGAGTTACATCTCGTGCACCAAGTTTTGAGCACCTGTGGAAATAAAACTCTTAGAAAAATTGGTTAGATTGTCTTTTTTTATGTGTGGTATCATTCATTCAGTTTATTCAACTAGCATTTGCCATTAATTCACCAAATGCCAGACACTTTGCAAAATGCCAAAGATAAAGGAAGGGATTGGAAAAAAGAGTTTTTGCCTTTATCAACCTTAGATCCTAGCAGGAGAGATGCATACAGGTGCCTGAAGATTCACGTTTTGAAGGAGAAGAGTAATAATAGCTTTGGGGACAAGTAACAAGGACCCCTAAGCTGGAAGAGGACATCTTAGGAATCTTTCATGTGGAAGGGATATTTGAGCAGAGGACTAAGCATTGTAGAGTTTTCTCCATCACAGGATGGACTGAGAAGCAAGGGGGGATAGCATTCTAGGGAGATGAGTATCTCCACAAAGACCCCGAGAAAGGAGAAGGTGTGGTTTGCACGGGACTGGAGCAGAGCTAGCATGAATGGACGTCGTAGTTCACCAAGGACAGGGCAGACAAGGAGACCTTAGGTGACGCTGAAGGAAGCCCAAGACTAAGTAACGGAGGGTCTTGTCTGCTATGTTAAATATTTTGGATTTTTTTTTAACGTTTATTTTTGAGACAGAGAGAGACAGAGCATGAACGGGGGAGGGTCAGAGAGAGAGGGAGACACAGAATCTGAAACAGGCTCCAGGCTCTGAGCTGTCAGCACAGAGCCCGATGCGGGGCTCAAACTCACGGACTGTGAGATCATGGCCTGAGCTGAAGTCGGCCGTTTAACCGACTGAGCCACCCAGGTGCCCCAAATATTTTGGATTTTAAGAGCAACAGGAAGCCACTGAAAGGTTTGAGTCAGGTCAGTGCGAATGATTTGTGCTGTAAGTCAATCTGTTTCTGTGCCGCGGATTGCATATGTCTGAAGATAAGAGAGTGTTTATGCAAAAAGGGCCAGGCAAGGACAAAGATTTGTGTTAGGGCAGTGACAGTGGGGATGAATGGACCAGGATAAGTGAGGAAGGGAGTGAAACATTAGCATCAATAGGATTTTGCCCAGCAGGAGAATTTGGCTTCAAAAGCCCTCCCAAACCTCCTCCTCCTACCTCCTTACTTGGAGAAGTTCTCTGCATTCTTTTAATTTAAGTTCAAGCGCTACCTGCCTTTTCACGACCTCTCTCTCACAGGCCGAGTTATTGGATTATTTTTACGGCACCTGGCAAATTGAGGGATTTTTAAGGCAGTGGATTTCAACCCTGGGTACACATTGAATTCATCAGGGGAACTTTTAAACTATTGTAATACCTGCCCCCCACCCCAGACCAACTCTTTGTGAGTGGGGACAGAGCAAGACTATTGCCTGAGAGCTCTCCAGGTGGTTGTAATGTGTATTGAGGGATGGGAACCAGCACTTAAAGGCAGGTACCGTATTGGCATTTGGGGTTGTTTTTGCATCAGGCTGCACCCCCACTATGGCTGAATCAGGACTGGTTCCTGGGGCTTAACACAGCAATGGTACATCTGAATTTATTGCTATGTATGTAAATAAATCCAAGTATGCCACTTGAATTCTTTTTAGTCACTTGAGGCTTCTCTGCCCATGAAAATGACTGGGAATAATTCAGGGGAGATTCAGGAAGTATCTGCCCTAGAAACACCTCACTGAGGTAGAAATAGACATTTAAAAGGTATAAAAAGTGTGTAACGATTGCCAAAATATGAACATTGTTGCCCGAGGCAATACACCCTGGTGTGGATTTTTATTCTGAGCTGAAAGACAAACACTTTTTTAAAAATGTATATTTCAATAAATGTACATTCCTGTAAAATACCAAGCTGATGGGCTCCTTTGACCCTAATACCCCATCTGTTCGCAGGCACAGAGGCAATCTCTAGACTTACGGGCATAGGAAAGGTACAGACGAATTTCTTCTACCCGTCCCTGCTTCTTCTAGCTTGGGGAGGAAAGCATAGCCTGGCTTTTCTGAAAGTCTTATCATATTACCGGTTTTGGAATGACTCTACAGCTTGTCTATTACCGCAATTCATGGGAATGGATTTCACTGTCTCATAATACAGCACTTGTTCGGTTTTTAAAGAAGCCATTTGATCCCATCATAAAGTGACTGCCCGATTTAACAGGAAGCCAAATGGTTTATGGGAAGGGCCCCTGAGAAGGAGCGGAGGGACCCTTTCCATCCCAACTCTAAGACTCTGGCCCCACAGGGAAGTGTCTGAACACTGTGCCGATCGGTACGGAATTGAATTAGTGCTGGTCTTCTGCCCTCTCATGCTCACACAAGATGTGCTCTTAGAGAACGATGCTTCTATCAAGGAGGGGACAAAGGACCAAATCAGAGACCTGACTTAGCTCTACCAGCCTTCCTGTCAGGGAAGGCAGAACTCGGGAAGGGAATCTTAATGTGAGGACAGACTTTTGATGGAGACACAGGTAGACTGAAATCAGTGGAAGATGAAGACTGTGGCCAAACAGTCTGGGAGAACTCAGGGGTCTGGTGGAAATGAAGGTAGAGAGGGGTGGGGGGAAATGACAGAGCTGGGGCCAAATCCAAAGCAGAGGATTGAGACACAGTACAGGCAAGAGGTTGAGAGTAAGTGCAGCGGCCAAGCTCGAGGGACCTGCCTGATGTAAGATCCTAGCACAGGGTGCACCTGTACCTACTCAAGTCAAAGCAATAGGCTTTGCCATGATTTTTTTTAAAGTTTATGGATCTCCTAGGTCTCAAATCTGGTCTTTCTAACCGTGTTAATACCCTGTTCCATTCTCAGAAGCTTAGATCCATATTGCTGGTCTACCTCTGAGGGACTTCATGGCATGAGATCTGTTCACTAGTATTTTTTTAAAATTTTTTTAATGTTTATTTACCTTTGAGAGAGAGAGGACACAAGCAGGGGAGTGGGAGAGAGAGAGGGAGACACAGAATCCGTAGCAGGATCCAGGCTCTGAGCTGTCAGCACAGAGCCTGATGTAGGGCTCAAACCCTCGAACCATGAGATCATGACCTGAGCCAAAGTTGGACGCTCAACCAACTGAGCCACCCAGGCACTCCTGTTCACTAGTCTTATTCTTGGTTTCTATACCCACTTCCTATCATGATGTGACAAATTACTACAAACTTGGTGGCTTAAAACCATATATGCTTATTTAAAAAAACATGTTATGGATGGGAAGACTTCACTTTTTTTTTTAAGTATGCTCTGTGCCCAATGTGGGGCTTGAGCTCAAGACCCTAAGATCAAGAGTCTCATGCTCTACTGACTGAGCCACCCAGGTGTCCCCCACCTCCACCAACACGCACTTAGGATCTCACAGTGTCTGGGGGGCAGAAGGCTGGACATGGCTCAGCTGGGTACCCCACTCAGGGGCTCCCCGGCTGCAGGTAAGCTACCTGCAGGGGCTGCATTCTCGTCTGCATCCGTCTTGGGGAAGAATGCACTTCAGGCTCTTTCGGGTTGTTGGCACAGCTAAGCCCCTTGCGGTGGTAGGACTGAGCTCCTCAGCTCCTATAGACCACTCATAGTTCCTCTGTCACACAGTCTTTTACGTCCAGAGCACGTTTGTTTGATATTTCAGGCCAGCTGGGGGGGGGGGGGGATGTGCAGTTTCCGGTCTTTCCGCTCTCTTCTAAGGGCTCACCTGAGTCTGTCCCAACTGCCCAAAGTAATCACCCCAAATTAAAGTCAATGGACTGGAAAGTTTGATAATACTTGGGAAATCCCTTCACAGAAGTACTAGGCTAACTAGCAGGCATCACTAGTAATCGGTAACCAGGTATTCTGGGTGCATGATAAATCACCCCCACACGTAATGAGTCAAACAACCATCCTTTTATTATCGCTCATAATTAATGTGAACCAGGAATTTGAGAACGTCTTGGCTAGGTGGTTCTGGTTTGGGATGTCCCATCAGTCTGCATTCAGGATGTGGCAGTTTTTGATTGTGGTCCCCAGTGAGCTTTTTTTCTCAGTGTATTTGCCTCTCTTTCTCTCTCCCTTTCTTTTTCTCCCCACCCTATCCCTGCAGCCTTAGGGATTCAATATACAGCATCTTTACCCAGGTTTGGGGGGCTCCTCATGGATTCACAGTATCAGGGAAGCTTACTGTTTACAAGGGGGCTCAGGGCCCCAACACGAGGCCTTTACTGAGTGAAATGGAATCCATGTCACCTTTTCAAACCAAGCCTAAGGTGTCACCTAGTGTCACCACATTCTACTTGAGTCCCAAACTTGCCGTATTCAAGGAGAGAGGAGTTCTATTCTCTACTCCAGAGACATGACAAGGTGATAAAAAACCATGGGGCATGGGAGATGACATCAGGACCATCTTCATCCAGTACAATATGCTCCAGGCGGGGAAAGCCAGACCTGACAGTGGAATATAAAATGTGTATGAAGGATTGCATGCATATTCACCTATTTAAGTCAAATAGTAACATCAGAATTGAGGCCACTTTTTAAGGAACTGGATATTTTTATGAGCATAGTGTTTATGGTTCTTTGCATATTTAAATAGGCAGCTAGTTCAGTATAATGAGATATTGACACTTTTATGTGTCCTAGACCAAAAACAATGTCAAATATTCACAGAAAAAAAGGATCAATTAGTAAATTCTGTTAAAGGCTGTTGCTTTGGAATGTTCAGATGAAGACATCTAGAAGGCAGTTTTTTTGTTGTTGTTTTTAAAGAGTCTAAATTTCAGGAGAAATACCAGGATCAGAGACTGCGGTTACGGAGCACTTACAGGTGTCACTGAACTGGCACCAGACCAGCACTCTCGTTTAGACTTTCATCCATACGGGAAGATTTGAATCAGATTCTCTGCATGAATGGGATGTGGTTTGTGGTCATTATTGTCTGTTAGGAGGATTCTGTCTGCTGCATTCAGTTGGCTTTGCTTCTTTCCACCTTCTTTCCTTCTTTCCAGAATCTCTCACGATGATTCTGTGAGAGGCTATGTTGGTGTCTGAGAAGCCAAACCCAGACTCAAGCCCAATCTTTCTATTGGTCCATCACCTTTTGAGGCCAGGGATGTGCCTATCATTGCTGCTGCTATAAATGGTGGGTTTTGGTAAAAAAAAAAAAAAAAAAAATTAGGTATATCTTTGATTCTGGCCCTGTTGGATGTCACCTTTGTGACCTTGACCTAGTTATTTAATCTTTAGGAGCCTGTGTTGTCATCTGTAAACTTGGGAAAATAATGCCTGCAGAAATTATATGAGATTGTGAATATAAAATGTAGAACTGTACTTGGTACACAGAAGCTAATCAATAAATAAAACCACACTTTTCTGGCTTAGTCTGGTGTGTAGGATGACTAGTGGGGAAAAGCACTGAGTGTCTGATCTGAACATTTTGGGCCATTGTAAATGTGTGTTGGCTCAAATGTGAGTTAATTCTTGAATTGTGAAGCTTCACCTGTAGCAGTGTTCTCTATAGTTAAGAGTCTGTTTCTTGGTTTGCCTCTCTTTCTCTCTCTCTTTTTTTATCTTTGTTCGTTTGCTTTGTTTCTTAAATTCCACGTACGAGTGAAATCATATGGTATTTGTCTTTCTGGGGCTGACTTATTCTGCTTAACGTAATACACTCTAGCTCCATCCATGTCATTGCAAATGGCAAGATTTCATTCTTTTTATGGCTGAGTAGTATTCCAGTGTGTATATATATTCCACATCTTTATCCACTCATCAAGTGATGGATGCTTGGGCTGTTTCTATAATTTGTCTATTGCAGATAATGTTGCTATAAGCATAAGGGGTGCATGTATCCCTTTGTATTAGTGTTTTTGTATTCTTTGGGTAAACACCTAGTAGTCCAATTGCTGGATCATAGGGTAGTTCCAGCTTTAACTTTTTTTTTTAAAGTTCATTTATTTGAGAGAGAGAGAGCCCTGGAGAGGGGCAGAGAGAGAATGAGAGAGAATTCCAAATGGGCTCCATGCTGACAGCAGGGGTTGATCCCACAAACCATGAGATCATGACCTGAGCTGAAACTGAGAGTTGGAGGCTTAACTGATGTAGCCACCCAGGCACCCCTCCATTTTTAATTTTTTGAGGAACCTTCATACTTTTTTCCCAAGTTGCTGCACTAGTTTGCATTCTCACCAACAGTGCCAGAGGGTTCCCCTTTCTCTACATTGTCATCAACCCTGTGTTTCTTGTGTTGTTGATCTTAACCATTCTGACCATTTCAAAGTGATATCTCATAGTTTTGATTTGCATTTCCATGATGATAAGTGATGTGGAGCACCTTTTCAAGTATCTATTGGCCATGTGAATGTCTTCCTTGGAAAAAAAATGTCTATTCATGTTTTCTTTCATTTTTAAATTGGATTATTTGTTCTTTAGGTATTAAGTTTTCTAAGTTCTTTATATTTTGGATAGTAACCTTTTATCAGATGTCTTTTGCAAATGTATTCTCCCACTCTGTAATTTCCCTTTTGGTTTTGTTGATTGTTTCCTTCACTGCACAGAAATTTTTTATTTTGATGTATTCCCAACAGTGTATTTTTGCTTTTGTTTCCCTTGCCTCTGGAGACATATGTAGAAAGAAATTGCTATTGCCAATGTCAAAGAAGTTACTGCCTGTGTTCTCCTCCAGGATTTTTATGGTTTCAGCTCTAACATTTAGGTCTTTAGCTCATTTTGAATTTTTTGTGTGTGTGGTGTAAGAGAGTGGTCCAGTTTCATTCTTTAGCATGTTGCTGTTCGGTTTTCCCAGCATCATTAGTTGAAGAGACCATCTTTTTCCCATTGCATATTTTTTCCTGCTTTGTTGAAGATTAATTGACCATAATAGTTGTGGATCCATTTCTGGATTCTCTTCTGCTCTTTTGATTTATCTGAACTCAGTTGAGAATGTTATTCAGTCTTCTAGATCCTTGATGATTTTCTGCTTAGGATTACTCTGACTGATTGAGAATTGGGCATTGACATCTCCAGTTATTGTTGTTCATTTTGGTATTTCTCCTTTCAATTATGTCAATTTTTGTTTGTGTATTACGGTTCTTTGTTGTTAGGTGCATACCTGTTTAAAATTGCTATGTATTACGGATGAATTGACACTTTTGCTATTAAGACATGTTCTTTCACTCTATTAACTGCTTGTCTTAAAGTCTGTCTTTTTTGTGTAAAATTATAGCCACTCACTTAGGGTTATCATTTGCATAGTGTATATTTTCATCTTTTTTAACCCTTAACTTTTTGTGTCATTGAATCTAAATTGTGTTTTGTACCCATTACATACAGTTAGGCTTATAAAAAAATCTAGTTTGAGAATGTCTGCCTCTTGATTGGATTGCTTGGTGCATTTATATTTATTGTAATTTTTACTATGGTTGGATACACACACACACACACACACACACACACACAATCTTATTTGTTTTCCATGTGCCTTGTGTAGTTTTCTCTTTGTTCCCCCTTAGTGTCTTGTTTGTGCCAAACAGATAAATTTTAGTATTCCATTTCATTAATTTTTACTATATTTTTTAAGTCATTTTGTTGGTGGTTGTTCTAGGGGTTACAGTATGCATATTAATTTAGCACAATCTACTTTAGGTTAATACTAACTTAATTTGGTAAAATGTGTAAATTTCATTCTAAATTATTTCCATTTCATCTCCCTCCTTTGCACTATTATTATTAGATATATCACATCTACATATGTTGTAATTCCAGCGATACAGTGTTCTTTTATGCATTCAACAACATTAGGTCAGTATTTGTCCTTTTTTGTATTATAGTCTCTGTTTGACAGCAATGATAATTATGTGTTTTCTTGAAATCAGATTTTAATTTTGAATGCTTAAACTGTTATTGGTGTGTCATTTCCTCATATTTGTTAAGCATGTTTGATAAATGTCAACCTTTACACCCATTTTTTAAAATTTTTAACATTTATTTATTTTTTGAGAAACAGGGAGAGATCGAGCATGAGCAAGGGAGGGGTAGAGACAAGGAAAGCAGAATCTGAAGCAGGTTATAGGCTCTGAGCTGTCAGCACAAAGCCAGAGGCAGGGTTCAAACTCCCAAACCATGAGATTTTGACCTGAGCCCAAGTCGGATGCTTAACCGACTGAGCCACCAAGATGCCCTGTTTTTTATACCCATTTTTAATCTTTAGCTTATATTTTCCACTTCCATAGGATTTTAATATTACAAAGACTATAGAAACTTTGGGGGGTAGAATGAACTAATCCAGATAAGGTGATTTCATTTACCTTTGAAATAATTCATATATTATTATATTTTTGAAAATTCTCAATCTTAGTATCTTACAGAAATTTAAAACATTTTATTTGAATGGCCCATCACTTAATGTAGAAATTTTATGGCTGTGTAACTGGACCTGAAAAAGTGAATTCTTTTCCTCTTTGAGTAAGTCATATCAGTTCTTCAGACCCTCTTCACATGTCATATATTTCATAAGTATTTCCTGGTTCAGATTAGGTCTACCAACTTCTCCCTTTTCTGAACTTCTAGGAACCTACTATTTTATTCACCTGGTTATTATTGTGCTGCCCAATTAATTTTTCCTTTTACGTTTATGTTTCTAAGCTTAATCATTGTCTCAATCTTTAGCACTATCATTATTATGAACATGTATTCAAACTTTTACAAGTGTTTTACATGCATTACATTGCTGAATATTTTTTAAGTTTATTTATTTATTTTGAGAGCGCAATCACAAGCAGGGGAGGGGCAGAGAGAGGGAGAGAGAGAATCCCAAGCAGGCTCTGCACCATCAGCACAGAGCCTGATATGGGACTCCATCTCATGAACCACGAGGTCGTGACCTGAGCCAAAGTTGGCTCCTTAACCCACTGAGCCACCCAGGTGCCACTACACCACTGAATATTTAAAGCACCTTTTTAATGTGGATATTAAGTGATATTTGAAATACTTAACAACTTGTAAATCATGAGCGCTGGCCACACTGAATGGATGTTGGCCATAAACAATTTTTACAATCATATTGATGGGCATTGGTGTAATATCACCTGGAAAGGCATTATTATTATTATAATTTTAATTTTGTAGATCTGTTGCTTGAAAACAATCTATAGTGCTTAGTCTGTGCCTGACAGAAGGCTCTGAAAGTATAAAGATAAATGAGAAAAACATGTTCCTTATTCCCATGGAATCTATATGCTAGTTGGAAGGACATAAATAACAAATAGTACCCTCTTTTTATTCTTATTTCCAGAATTTACCATAATGACTTCTGAATAATAGACAATCAAAGATATTTGTTTGCTAGTAGTAATTACAATGATGGCCCTGTTAGGAGTTAGGTTCTGAAGCAGCCAGTTTTCATATTAATAAGTGTTTTAAACTGTGCATCTGACCCCGATATATTCTGTACATCTATAAAAATAAATAGGAGAGAACAGCAAATAGGACTTGATGGTGAGCTTGTTTTCTATTTTAGTGGCTAATCTCTGATAAATTAGCAAAAATAGAAATTGCATTAGAAAGAGCATGAAACCCTGTTTTACCAAATGGATTCTACTTACCAACCCCATTATTAGATAGAACTGCATGCTGAGAAATAGTATTATTTCTTCAGCCTCCATTCATATTTGTAAAGATAATGAAGCTGTGTCAAATATTTATGTAAACCCATTAGAAAGCTCATTTTTAAAATATTGTCATAAATAATCATTAAATATTATTAGTAGGCATCGTCATTCTGATCCAAACCGAAGTGCTTTAAGTATTAATTAGGTGTTCAGTACCTAGTTAAACTAAATTAAAAATCCATTTCAAATTAAACATAGAGGTACTAAAAATATTGCAGAAGCAAAAATAGTCTTGTGGGAATAGAACAGTGAACAGAGTTCCAGGGCAGGGCCTTCAGTGTGGCAGACTCTGCTAGGCGTTTCTGGCCACAGATCTCCTGTCATATGTCTCTCCCCCTGTTCAGGACAGTGTTTCGTACACATCCAGTATCTTAGCCCCTATTTATGAGCATTGATGTATCATCACAGAACATTGTTATACTTCCGGAAGATTGTCTGCTCTTCTTTCTATTTGGAGAAGAAAGCCTCTATTTTAGTCCCAAGGTGGAGAGGTCATGAGATGTGGAGTCAAAAGACATTGACTCAAGTCCCTGCTTTGCCATTTCTTAGCTCTTGGACAAGACATTCTTTGAAGATTCCGGTTCTTTAACTGCTCAGGGGGGAGAGCAGTCACATCCACTTACTGACATCCCAGAGGTACTATGGTGATTGAGTAAAATGCAATGTAGCTGCATGAAATGTAAAACCAGAGACATGTATAACATTATTTAAACAGTGGTGTTTATTATGTTATTAAATACAGTGACTACATGTTATTCAGCCACCTCTCATCTCATTTACTTTTCATATCCCCCGGAGGTAGGCATCACCAATCTTGTTCTAGAGACAATGGAAACTGAAGGTCAGAGAGGTTAAGAGACCTCCCAAGTGTAGCAGCAGAACCAGGACTTAGAACCAGGTTTGGTTTTTTAATCCAAAAATCAGTTCCACAGCTCTTCTGTATGTTCACTGAGCCATGTATAGTCAAGGTAAGGGGCAGGAAGCCTGGCAGGTGGCAGGAAGGAGAGGTTGTGTCTATGAGACTGGAAGTAGGCGAAGCATATGCCTTGCTTTAAGGAAACTGAATTTAGGAAACATCCTAAAATATAGAAAAATGAAAATTAAAGATAGATACTATGTTTGTACTCAGATGACTTTCTAAGGTGACATGACCAGGGACATTTAAGAAGCTATTTCTTGTGTATAAAACAATGTGCATCTGCAAACATGGCTTCCATATCCTATTTATCTGTACATACCACACCTCTGTAATGCTTTGTCAGGTGAATTACTTCCACTGTTGGACACGAGTTAATCTCTACCCCCTCCTGAGTGGGAAAGATATTTTTCTTATCGTAGATCATAGGTATTGTTTTCCCAGATCTGGGTATGGAGCGGAGGACAGTATGTAAATGTGGTTGTATTAGTTTTCTATTATGGCTATAACAAACTACCACAAATTTATTGGCTTAAAACAATACAACTTTATTCCCATAGTTTTGGAACTTAGAAGTCCAAAATTACCCAATAAGGGGTTAATACCCAAAATATATAAGAAACCTCTACAACTCAACACTCTAAAAAACTATCCAATTAAACTATGGACAAAAACCTAAATAGGTACTTTTTCCAAAGAAGACATCCAGATGACCAACAGACACATGAAAAGATGCTCAACATCACACATCATCAGGCAAATACAAATCAAAACCACAATTAGCTATCACCTCACACCTGTCAGAATGGCTAAAATTAAAAAAGAATAAGTGTTGGTGAGGATGTGGAAAAATAGGAACCCTCTTGACTGTCAGTAGGACTATAAGTTGCTGCAGGCACTATGGAAACAGCATGGACATTCCTCAACAAATTAAAAATAGAAATACCATACTGTCCAACATTTCTTCTACTGGGTATTTATCCAGGGAAAACGAAAGCACTAGCTTCAGAAGATATATGCACCCCATGTTTATTGCAGCGTTATTCACAACAGCCAAGACATGGAAGCAACCTAAGTGTCTGTCAACAGATAAATGGATAAGGAAAATGTGGTTTATGTATGCAATGGAATATTACACAGCCACAAAAAGGATGAGATCGTGCCATTTGTGACAACGTGGGTGGATCTAGAGGGTATTATACCAAGTGAAATAAGTTGGTCAGAGAAAGACAAATACTGTATGATGCCATATGGAAAACCATACAGTGTGGAAAACCATACTGGTGCCTTCATTTCTGGCGGTAACAAAGTTCTGACTTAGGGATACCTGTTCCTCCCTTGCCTTTGTACTCTGGCTGAGGAGCATGGCCAGGGAAGGCTCATATGGAACCCTGTTGACATAGAGAGAAGATGCTACTGTGTCAAGAAGATTCATTTCCCTTTCCTGGAATTTTTCTCACTCACTTCCCAGGGTGCACAGATTCCCCAGTCGGTGTCATTTTCTCTTAGGACTACATCTGTGATCTGTATGTGCAATTGGTAATTTGTCACAAACGTTAGCCCAGTTTATCTAGATTAATCCTGCTATAGATTCATCATCAATGACTTCAAATGGTCTCTCCCTACTGGCGAGCAAGGTTTATGTGGCCTTCATCAGCGCTTTTGATGTTGTATCCAAAACAAAACCAGTCTTCACCATTTTATTCCAAACGATGACCTTTTGTCAGCGCTTTGCTTAGGAAATGGAAGCCCACCGGACGCAGATGTCACACGTTGAACTGATACACACCAGCTTCTTTCTCTGTCTCTGTGCTGGTTAACGAACAATGCCCCCCCCCCCATTTCGGTGCAAAATGGTATTATTGCTTCTTTCGTCTTTCTTCTGTGGGATCATCACAGTCCTGTTATTTCCACGACCTTGATGGTTTATTTGACAAGTCTCAACGAGCTTAATAAACAGAACAAAAAAAATAATAATAATAACCAGAATGGAAATTAAAAACACGTGCTCAGAAGTCAGAAAATCTGGATTTGAATCCAGGCTCCTTGACAGTTTTCTGAGCCCACCTATGACTGTCTACCCTCATCTGTAAAACTGGATAGTTATGGCGTACTTCCTAAGGGTATTGAAAAAGATAAACGGAAATGATGGACACAAAGGGCTTTCAAGAATGCCTGGCATGTGGTCCACACTCAGGAAGTTAGTTCTTGTAGTTATTACCCTTCCTACCCAGCCCATATTAAATACTCATCAATGTTGTTTGCTGTGCTGTTGTGATTTGAGCTGAATGGTTTGGAAATCAAAGTCTACTTATGTTCCTCTCCGATAGCTTATTATCCGTGGGATACAGTCCCAGCAGGATGTGACGCCCGTCCCCTGCTGCTCCATGCCCTCGGTTTCTCTACTCCAGCCATACTGGGGCTTACTGAAGCTGCTTATTTAAATATTTCTAAGCTGTTTAAATGGCAGAGTAAGGACTCACCGCATGCAAGCAATTATTTGTGTCTTTATTATCATTAGCAACAGCAAGCTTTGCCAACTGTCACCTGTCTTCCTCCGTGGCAAGCCATTCTCTCTGCTCCGAATGCCTGTTGTCAGACTGAGTCTGACACCCCACTGCAGAGTGCTTTCCGTGTCTTTAAAATAAAGCCAAAGAAGAAGAAGAAGGGGTGGCATTGATCTGTGAAAAGAATCACACGTTTCTTGCAGATTTCTGGTTTTAGTTTTCTAGATTTAATTGTCGAGCTGTATTGAGATGTAAGTGAGAAATACCACAGTGTAGATTTAAGGTGTGATGGTTTGATAAACATCTATGTCATAGAGTGGTTTCCACAGAAAGGTCAGTTGATGCATCCATACATAGCCTCATCTAGTTTCCCTTGTTCCCCTAGGCCTGGTGCCTCTATCTCTCAGGTTTGCCTCATTTCCTGAATCGCTACTTGGCCCACAGGACTGGGCTCAGGTGCGAACTGTTAGCTGGAAACCTTCCTTCTCTCTTCCAATGGCCGTCAGCTCGCCTTCTCAGTGCTCCCATCCCACTTTAACTCTCAAAGCAGATATCGTAGCAAACTGTGTCCGGATGTTTCCCTTTGAGCAGACTGAGTTTAGAAACTGGGGTTTGGGGGTGCCTGGGTGGCTGAGTCAGAGGCACCCTCAGTCAGGGGGTGCCTGGGTGGCTCAAAATCAAGCGTCTGACTCTTGAATTTGGCTCAACTCGTGATCTCCTGGTTCGTGAGTTTGAGCCCCTTGTTGGGCTCTGCGCTGACAGCTCGGAGCCTGCTTGGGATTCTCTCTCTCCTCCTCCCCAGCATGTGTGTGTTGCTTTCTCTCTCTCAAAATAAACAAGTAAACATTTTTTTTAAACAGGGCTTTTCTCATCTTTTCCCCTCTGCTTCTAGAAAAGTGTTAGCCACTTAGTATCTCCTGATGCTGACAGAATGAAGTAATAGTTTGGAATTATGATGAATGAAAAAAATGAACTGATTGTGAGTTGGGAAGAAACCCAAAGGAGGCTGAACAAAGGGGCGGGGGGGGGTGGATGAAAGAGAATGGGAATCATTCCATTTCCAAAGTTTCCATCCACCTTTTATTCTCAGTAACCCTGCGTGTGACAGTCTCACTGGGACCACCAGGCATGCCAGTCACATTCAGTTCCCAGTGAGCCGCTCAACAGTGTTTATGAAGCCTCCCCCCCACCAATTCTCAGAACTCAGAAGCGGTGAGATGCCCACGTTCCCAGCAGAACAAGTGGCTTCTTTCCAGGGTGACAAGCCCATGTTGTGGTTTGCTCCCAGAGATTCTGAGCAGTTATGCGCATTCCTCCTGCTCCTTTTCTCCTAAGGACACCTACTTGTGGGGGAAACTCTTAGTGGTAACTCTGTTTAGGAAGTTAGAGTTTCTTAAAGAAACACAGAGAAAGAAAATGATAATAGATCCCTATGGATAAAGAAATAAAGTGTTTCTTATGGCTTTGGATAGATGAGACCATAGCCCGTGTCACTCAGAGAGCATATGCTTGCTGAAGAAGGGACTCAGCCTTTATCGATGGCGAACTCAAAGATGCCTTTTAGGGAAGAACTTCTTTTCTGTCGCCTTCTCGCTTGTCCTAGATTCTTGTTGCTGAATGCTTTTCAGAGGGAAACGGTTACTTTGAACTAAGGAAAAACAGTAGTTGTAGTTAAGTCTGACATTTAAGCTTGACATCGGTAATTCTTTGAATATCATTGGGCAGAATATGTTATTGCTTAGAAATCTGTCCTTTTATTTTAAGAGTTCTTTTTAACCCCACTATCAATGGGATGTGTTGATATAATTACTTCTTGCTTAGAGGGGGTAGATTTTAAATAGGGTAACTCGATAATCTGCACAGTAATTTTTGTATGTGTGATGGTGAAACATAAAATTTTATATGTCATAGTCTGTTCCTCTATCGTTTCACACCCTCTAAAACTGATTTTCAATGTATGCATTAATAAAGTATTACTGTGTTATATTTTTAATTTTAAAGTGTAATGCCTGAAGTTCCAAAACCTCCCACAAAAGACCACCAGAGTC